>NW_017675732.1:0-60985 GCF_001879085.1 Nicotiana attenuata
GCGCTTGGGCCGTAAGGGGCCCCTCCCGGAGTCTGTAAACCCCCAGTGAGCGCGGGTACCCATTGTGATATAAGATATAGCCCGAGGGGCTGGTATTGTTCTGTGATATTGCCCGAGGGGCTCATCCAATTGTTGTTACTGAGCCCGAGGGGCAGTTCTTAAGTGTTTATCTTTTCTAGTTGTTTTTTTTTTCTATATATTGTTTGACTGCTTAAAAGGTGTTTATGAGATTTCACTGTTTAATTATATTTATTGATTTTGTTATGCCTCTTTTAGCTTAATGTTGTGCCTTACGTGATTTTATATCGCTCAGTCTTCATTTATTTTTATTACTCACTGAGTTGGAGTACTCACTTTACTCCATGCACCCCTGTGTGCAGATTCGGGCACTACAGGGCCTGCTCTTGAGGGTTGATAGTTCCAGCAGGTCTTCGGAGATTTACTAGGTAGCTGCTTGGCGATTCGCAGCCCAGTGCATTCCCCCTCTATCTTAGTTTCTTTGATTCAGTTATGTAGTAGTGGAGTAGACTTCTGACTTTTATTTTTGTTTTAGATGCTCATGACTGGTGACACCCCGATGTCGGGCTGTGTCGGTTTTATTTCTGCATCTTATACTGTTATTTTGGGATTTTATTCCTATTAAAGACTTAGTAGTTATTATTTTAATTGTTTAAAGTGAATTGGAAGTGTGTCGGCTGGCCTTGTCTTCACGAGTGGCGCCATCACGACCGGGTTTGGGTTTAGGGTCGTGACAAGTTGGTATCAGAGCCTAGGTTACATAGGTCTCACGAGTCATGAACGGGTTTAGTAGAGTCTCGTGGATCGGTACGGAGACGTCTGTATTTATCCTCGAGAGGCTGCAGAACCTTTAGGAAAATTCCATATTCTTGAAATTCTTGTCGTGCGAATTTGTTGATCCGAGTACTAAACTTCTGTTATTCTATTCTCTCACAGATGGTGAGGACACGCGCTACCGGTCCGGACGGACGCCCACCAGTACCACCAGCGGAGGCCACTAGAGGCTGAGGACGCGGTCTAGGCCGTGGTAGGGGCAGAGGTACAGCCCCCACAGCAGCTGGGACAGCACCTGCAGACCCACCAGCCGCCCCAGTTCAAGGTTAGGTCCCAGTGGTAGACGCTCCAGCAGCACCAGCTCAGGCACCAGCTGTGCCCATTGTGATTCCAGGTCTTCAGGAGACTTTGGCCCAGATATTGACAGTATGTACTAGCCTTGCTCAGGCGGTCGCGGTTTCTACTACCGCATCCACTTCTCAGGCAGGGGGAGGCTCTCAGACTCCCGCCGCCCGTACACCCGATCCGGTGGTTTTGGGAGTGCAGACACCTGAGGCACCACTAGCCCAGCTAGTGGCAGCTGCTCAGGGTTATGTAGCTCCTGTTATGCCGGAGGATGAGCAGCGTAAATTGGAGAGGTTTGGAAGACTCCAGCCTCCTACTTTCAGTGGAGTAGAGGGCGAGGATGCCCAGAGTTTCTTAGACAGATGTCAGCGGATTCTTCGCGCTGCAGGTATTCTGGAGACCAACGGGGTTACATTCACGACCTTTCAGTTTGCCGGAGCTGCCTTCACTTGGTGGGAGGCATATGAGAGGCGTAGGCCTGTTGGTTCGGCACCTCTGACTTGGCAGCAGTTCTCCGCCCTATTTCTGGAGAAGTATGTCCCACAGTCCCGCAGGGAGGAGCTGCGTAGGCAGTTCGAGCAGCTACGACAGAGGGAGATGACAGTTATCCAGTATGAGATGAGGTTCTCAGAGTTGGCTCGACATGCTATTTGGCTGGTTGCTACTGAGAGAGAGAGGATCAGGAGGTTTGTTGATGGCCTCAGCTACCAACTTTGGGTTCTCATGACCAGGGAGAGGGTGTCAGGTGCTACATTCGAGGAGGTTGTGGATATTGCTCGAGAGATTGAGTCAGTCCGTCGCCAGGAGCGCGAGGAGAGGGAGGCTAAGAGGCCTCGAGGACATGGTAGTTTTGGGGGTTCTCCTTCGAGGGGCCAGTTTCAGCACGGTAGAGGCCGGCAGTTCCGACATGCTCAGTCAGCTCGCCCAGGTTATCGTGGGGCATCATCAGGCCACAGCTCTCACGGTTCTCAGCAGGGCCATTCTTCAATTAGTGCATTTCCAGCCCAGGGTTCGTCCCCTGCTTCATCGAGGATTCTTCTACGCCAGGGGCGTCTGCCAGTCATACCAGTGCTAGGGGTTCCTATCAGTCCCCATCTCCAGCACCCGAAAGTTGTTATGAGTATGGAGAGATGGGCCACTTATGGAGGCAGTGCCCTCATCGTTCTCAGCAGAGGGGTCAGTCATCAGCCTCAGCCCCAACCACTTCACCACCCACCCACCCAGCTAAGGGTGGGGGAAAGTCATCTAGGGGTCGCCCCAGAGGGGAAGGCCGATCCAGAGGTGGCCAGGCTCGCTTCTATGCACTTCCAGCTAGGCCCAATGCGATTGCTTCAGATACGGTGATTACAGCTATTATCTCAGCCTGCCGCAGGTATGCTTCGACGTTATTTGACCCTGGATCTACTTTCTCTTATGTGTCGTCTTATTTTGCCCAGTATTTGGATATGCCCTGCGAGTCCCTTATTTCTTCTATTCATGTTTCTACGCCGGTGGGCGATACTATTATGGTAGACCGTGTGTACCGGTCGTGTGTTGTGACTATTAGGGGTCTGGAGACCTGAGTGGATCTATTGCTATTGTGCATGGTGGACTTTGATGTTATTCTAGGCATGGACTGGTTATCTCCGTGCCGGGCTATTCTGGACTATCATGCCAAGACAGTGACTTTGACTATGCCTGGTGTGCCACAGATTGAGTGGCGAGGTTCGACCGATTATGTTCCCAACAGAGTGATTTCTTTCTTAAAGGCCCAACGTATGGTTGGGAAAGGTTGTCTTTCATATCTAGCCTTTGTGAGGGATGTCAGTGCAGAGACTCCCAGTATTGAATCTGTTCCAATTGTGAGAGACTCTCCCGACGTATTTCCTGCAGACCTGCCGGGTATGCCACCAGACAGGGATATAGATTTTGGTATTGACCTGGTGCCGGGCACTCAGACCATTTCTGTTCCACCATATCTTATGGCACCAGTGGAGCTGAAAGAGTTAAAGGAGCAGCTTCAGGAACTTCTGGATAAGGGGTTCATTCGTCCTAGCGTGTCACCTTGGGGTGCGCCGGTTCTCTTTGTGAAGAAGAAGGATGGCACCATGAGAATGTGCACTGATTACAGGCAGTTGAATAAGGTGACAATTAAAAACAAGTATCCTTTTCCTCGCATCGATGATCTGTTCGACCAGCTTCGGGGAGCGAGAGTATTCTCTAAGATCGATCCCCGCTCAGGTTATCACCAGTTGAAGATCAGGGACTCAGACATTCTTAAGACAGCTTTCAGGACCCGATATAGTCATTATGAGTTCTTGGTGATGTATTTTGGGCTAGCCAATGCCCCTGCAGCGTTCATGCATTTGATGAACAGTGTGCTCCGGCCATATCTCGACTTGTTTGTCATAGTCTTCATTAATGACATTCTGGTATACTCGCGTAGTCAGGAGGAGCACGCGGAGCATTTGAGAATGGTGTTGCAGAGATTGAGAGAGGAGAAGCTTTATGCAAAGTTCTCCAAATGTGAGTTCTGGCTCAGCTCAGTGGCTTTCTTGGGCGTGTGGTGTCCAGCGAGGGTATTCAGGTGGACCCGAAGAAGATAGAGGCGGTTCAGAGTTGGCCCAGACCGTCCTCAGCTACAGAGATTCACAGTTTTCTCGGTTTGGCGGGTTATTATCGCCGGTTTGTTCAGGGATTCTCGTCTATTGCATCCTTGACCAAGTTGACTCAAAAGGGTGTTTCATTTCAGTGGTCTGATGAATGTGAGGAGAGCTTCCAGAACCTCAAGACTGCCTTGACCACAGCTCCAGTGCTAGTATTGCCATCAGCTTCAGGTTCTTATACCGTATATTGTGATGCTTCGACAGTTGGTATTGGGTGTTTTCTGATGCAGGAGGGTAGAGTTATTGCTTATGCTTCTCGTCAGTTGAAGCCTCATGAGAAGAACTACCCTGTTCACGATCTAGAGTTGGCTGCCATTGTCACGCGTTGAAGGTTTGGAGGCATTATTTGTATGGTGTGTCTTGTGAGGTGTATACTGATCATCGTAGCCTCCAGCACTTGTTCAAGCAGAAAGATCTCAATTTGAGGCAACGGAGATGGTTGGAGTTACTTAAGGATTATGACATTACTATATCATATCATCCGGGGAAGGCCAATGTAGTGGTCGATGCTTTGAGCTGAAAGGCGGTGAGTATGGGGAGTTTGGCGTATATTCCAGTTGGGGAGAGACCTCTTGCAGTTGATGTTCAGGCTTTGGCTAATCGGCTCGTGAGGTTGGATATTTCGGAGCCCAGTAGGGTATTGGCTAGTGTGATTTCTCGGTCTTCCCTATATGAGCGCATTAGAGAGCGCCAGTATGATGACCCACATTTGCTTGTCCTTAAGGACAGAGTTCAACATGATGATGCCAGAGATGTGACTATCGGCGATGATGGGTGTTGAGGATGTAGGGTCGGATATGTGTTCCCAATGTAGATGGGCTTCGGGAGTTGATTTTGGAGGAGGCCCATAGCTCTCGGTATTCTATTCATCCAGGAGCCGCGAAGATGTATCAGGATCTGAGACAACACTATTGGTGGAGAAGAATGAAGAAAGACATTGTGGGATTTGTAGCTCGGTGTCTCAATTGTCAGCAGGTGAAATATGAACATCAGAGACCGGGTGGCTTGCTTCAGCGAATGGATATTCCAGAGTGGAAGTGAGAGTGGATCACTATGGACTTTGTAGTTGGGCTCCTACGGACTTTGAAGAAGTTCGATGCTATTTGGGTGATTGTGGATCGGCTGACCAAGTCCGCGCATTTCATACCTATCTGCACTACTTATTCTTCAGAGCGGTTGGCAGAGATATATATCCGGGAGATTGTTCAGTTGCATGGTGTCCCCGTTTCCATCATTTCAGATCGGGGCACTCAATTTACTTCACAGTTCTAGAAGTCTGTACAGCGAGTGTTGGGTACTTAGGTTGAGTTGAGCACAACTTTACACCCTCAGACGGACGGACAGTCCGAGCGCACTATTCAGATATTAGGATATGTTACGCGCTTGTGTTATTGATTTCGGAGGATCATGGAATCAGTTTCTACCGCTCGCGGAGTTTGCTTATAATAATAACTACCAGTCGAGTATTCAGATGGCTCCATATGAGGCTTTGTATGGGAGACGGTGTAGATCTCCAGTTGGTTGGTTTGAGCCGGGCGAGGCCAGGCTATTGGCTACAGATTTGGTGTAGGATGCTTTAGACAAGGTGAAGGTGATTCAGGAGAGGCTTCGCACAGCGCAGTCAAGACAAAAGAGCTATGGTGATAGGAAGGTTCGTGATGTGTCCTACATGGTTGGTGAGAAAGTTCTATTGAAGGTTTCACACATGAAGGGTGATATGAGATTCGGAAAGAAGGGTAAATTGAGTCCACGGTTCATTGGACCTTTTGAGGTACTTCGGAGGATTGGGGAGGAGGCTTGTGAGCTTGCTTTGCCACCCAGCCTGTCAGGTGTGCACCCAGTATTCCATATTTCTATGCTCCGGAAGTATGTTGGGGAACCGTCTCATGTTCTGGATTTCAGCACGGTTCAGTTGGAGGGTGATCTGACTTATGAGGTGGAGCCAGCAGCTATTTTGGAGCGTCAGGTTCGAAAGTTGAGATCAAAAGACATAACTTCAGTGAAAGTGCAGTGGAGAGGTCGGCCCGTGGAGGAGGCTACCTGGGAGACCGAGCAGGAGATGCGGAGCAGATATCCTCACCTATTCGAGGTCAGGTACGTTTGTTTAAGAGGGGGAGAATTTGACGACCCGGCCGGTCGTCTCATGAGTTACCGCCCCGTTTCCCCAATTTCTGCTTCTATTTGCCTTAATTACTGGTTTTATATGTGATCGGGTTGGTTGGCTCGGGCTTGGAAAAGTTTGGAGAAGGTTTGAGAGACTTAGTCTCTTTTAAGAAGGCTTAAGTTAGAAAAGTCAATCGGATGTTGACTTATGTGTTAGAGGGCTCGGATGTGAGTTTCGACGGTTCGGATAGCTTCGGGAGATGATTTGGGACTTAGGAGTGTGATCAAAATGTTCTTTGGAGGTCCGGAGTAGATTTAGGCTTGAATTGGCGAAATGGAGTTTTTGGCGTTTTCTGGTTGATAGGTGAGATTTTGATATAGGGTCCGAATGGAATTCCGGAAGTTGCAGTAGCTTCGTTATGTCATTTGGGATGTGTGTGCAAAATTTCAGGTCGTTTGAATGTGGTTTGGATGGGTTTCTGATCAAAAGCGAAATTCGGAAGATTTTAGAAACTTAGGCTTGAATCCGAGGTGTTTTGGTTGATTGGATGTTGTTTAAAGTGTTTTGATGATTGGAACAAGTTTGAATAAGGTATTTGGATATGTTTGTGCTTTTGGTTGAGGTCCCGGGGGCCTCAGGGTGATTTCGGGTGGTCAACAGAGAAGTTGAGATGTTATTGCACCTGCTGAGGTTGCTGTTTCTGGTGTTTTCGCACTTGCGGTTTGGGGACCGCAGGTGCGGCGCCGCACATGCGAAGGAAGAGCCGCAGAAGTGGCTAGAGGCAGTTGGTCAGGAACCGCAGAAATGGATATATGACCGCACCTGCGAAGGTGCAGATGCGGTTGGATCATCGCAGGTGCGGATAAGCGGGTTTAAGTGATTTCCGCAGAAGCGGAGCATAGACCGCAAATGCGGTACCGCAGATGCGGTGAAATGGCCGCAGATGTGAAAATGTCTGGTCAGATTAAAATATTTCCTCCTTCGCGATTTTCAGAGGGTTTCTCACTTTTAACACAAAATTTTGAAGCTTTGGGCGATTTTGAGGAGAGGAAATCATTGTTCTTCATTGAGGTAAGGATTTTGGACCCTAAAACTCGATTATTTGTGATTAAGGAGCAAAATATCAGAGTTAAATTCATGAAAATCAGTAGAAAAAGGTGGAGTTAGGGCTTGAGATTAAGAGACCTTCTAGGGATGATTTGAGGGGTCAACTCCGATTTTCGAGTTCTTTATATGTACGGACTCGTGAGATGATGAAGAACAATTTGGTATAATGTTTGTCCAGTTCCGGGACGCAGGCCCGGGGGTCGGTTTTGACTGATTTCGGGTTTTGTGCTTAAAATCGATATTTTTCAATTGGAATTCATTCGTTTAGCATAATTTAATGATAAAAATCTGAACTTGGTAGATTTGGAGCACTCGGAGGTCGTTTCTAAGGGCAAAGGCATTTCAAGCTAGGTTTCAGGCCGGATTGAGGTGAGTAATGATTTTAAATGTTGTCCTGAGGGTATGAAACCCTGGAATTTCACAGCGTACGGCTATGTTGAGGTGACTTACACGCTAGAGGACGAGCGTGGGGTAGAGCACCGCTGGGGATTGTGACTTAGTCCATCCCGACTGATTATTTTACTGCGTATTTGATAGCTAATTATTTGATATTATTATATTTTGGGTTAAATGCCATATGTGGGCTTCGTGCAAACTGTTTGAACCGTTAGGGGATTTTT
This sequence comes from Nicotiana attenuata, assembly GCF_001879085.1. Classification (NCBI taxonomy): domain Eukaryota; kingdom Viridiplantae; phylum Streptophyta; class Magnoliopsida; order Solanales; family Solanaceae; genus Nicotiana; species Nicotiana attenuata. The sequence continues at coordinate 7,614 of NW_017675732.1, forward strand.
AAATGATATTTTCCTCACTGATTGATTTCATACTGGTGCTCAGTCATACAATATTTTACTATTTTAAAGACTCAACTGTATTATTCTGTTTTAAACACACTATATGATATTTTCAAAGGTATTTGAGCTGAGCTTCATATTTTAATGTGGCCCGAGGGGCTTATGAGATTCTGACTGAATAAGGCCGAGGGCCGGTGTGGTGAGGATACATTTGGGTTGGGTTGCACGCCGCAACAGTGATATACTGATTATGATAATGAGGCCGAGGGCCTGAGATTGTACGCCACGAGGTGGCTTGATATTGATATGAGGCCGAGAGCCTGTTTATGATGCCACGAGATGGCCTGATATTGCGCTTGGGCCGTAAGGGGGCCCTCCCAGAGTCTGTACACCCCCAGTGAGTGTGGGTACCCATTGTGATATGAGATATAGTCCGAGGGGCTGGTATGGTTCTGTGACATTGCCCGAGGGGCTGATTCTATTGTTACTGTGCCTGAGGGGCAGTGATGTTTTAAGCGTCAATGCCACACAAGAGGGAGGGTGATTTGTGTGGCACCCAGTTTTTGCTTAACTACTCTATAGAAGAACCTGGTTCTTCTAGGTGTTCCAACTACTACTGTTTGCGGAATAATAAATACTGAAAGTAAAGAACACAGAGATTTTTACGTAGAAAACACCTGGCTCAAAAGGTGAAAAAACCACGACCTACTACTCAGTAGGATTTTCCCAAACTTCCACTAAAATCACTAGGCCAAAACAGCATTTACAAAAACTCTTTGTAAACCTAAGGATTAACTCTAGTCCCGTTGTGGCACACAACCTCAACTGCTGCGACAACTTCAAGTTAACTCTAACTTGAAAGCTCTAAGTACCTAATACAAATGCTTCTATGAAAGCTGAAAGGTACAACTTAAGCCACCTACTACAATTGAACTATAATAAAAGAAAGACACAATGGAACTGATTCTTCTATCTCGTTCAAGTAGCTTCAGAAGTGCACACTCAAGTCTCACATAAATTGCTTGCAAAATCGCCTTGCTCTTTTGCTCTCAATTTAGTTTAACCTCTGCGTTTGTGCAATGCCTGTAAAAGAGAACAATCACTGTTATTTAATAGGTTAGTAATCAGAGTTTGATTGGGAATCAATTGCTGCTCTTCTATAGTAGAAGAGTTCACGATGATATCAAACTCTAACACTATCTTTATCATGGATTGTGTTCTCTTCATATAATGAGACTTTCTCTCCTTATCTAATATTCAACCTTTTCGATCAGATCAGGAGATATTGCTGCTTTATCAATAGGACTTATCTCCTTCACGTGCATCTCACATGTATAGGTTGATCATGACTGTGCTTCATAAGATGGACCTGGTCCATGACTGAGTTCATTTGTCATTCTTCAAAACTTCACCTGTCCTTGGGCCAACAAATTCCTCCTTTTTGATGATGACAAACTCTGTGCTTTTTACTGATTTGGAACCTGTAAGAACTCAGCTTAACCATCATCAACATATATTTGTACCACAAGGAGATCCTTACCTTTTTCCCTTAGGAATAAGGTACTATCAATTTTACCTCTTTTGTAGCCATGTTCAAGCAGAAATTTGGACAGTTGTTCATACCATGCTCTTGGAGCCTGCTTGAGTCCATAGAGAGCCTTGTCTAATTTGTACACATGCTCAGGACATTCCTTACTCTCAAACCCTGGAGGTTGTTTCACAAACACTTCTTCTTTCAGGTAACCATTCAGGAAGGCACTTTTGACATCCATCTGATGAAGAGTGAATTCCATGTGTGCTGCAAAGGTTATGAGGAATCTTATTGCCTCTAGTCTTGCAACTGGAGCAAAAGTATCATCATAATCTATACCCTCCTCTTGGTTGTAACCTTGGACCAACAGTCTTGCCTTGTTTCTTGTAACTGTTTCATCTTCATCAAGTTTGTTTCTAAAGACCCATTTTGTACCAATAACTGATATGTCCTTGGGTCTTGGAACTAGATGCCAAACTTGACTTCATTCGAACTGATTGAGTTTATCTTGCATTGCATTCACCCAATCTGCATCCTGCAAAGCCTCAACAACATTTTTAGGTTCAATAAGAGATAAAAATGCATCAAAAGCACACAGATTCTTTAATTGTGATATAGTTTTGACTCCAGATGTTGGATTAGTGATAATGTTCTCAATAGGATGAGAACTTTGATACTTGTGAGATTTCACAACCATCTGGTTTCTGCTAGATGTTTCTCCCATGTTCTGTTGATGAGGAACAGGATCATGAACAGATTATTTTAGAGGATTAGTTTCAATTCCTCTTTGATCAGTTCCCCCTGTCAGGTTGTCCTGGATGGAAGAACCTGTTCCATCACCTGTTCCTTCTTTTGGTGCCTCTTTAGGCTGTGCTGAGAATTCAGTCAAATCCTTTACCAATCCAATGGCTTCATCTTCATGTTCATGTCTCTCAGAAAGAATGTTAGTTTCATCAAACACAACATGCAAACTTTCTTCTACACACAAAGTTCTTTTATTGAATACTTTATATGCTTTGCTATGTGAAGAATATCCCAAGAATACTCCCTCATCATTTTGGGATCAAACTTACCTAGGGAGTCTTTTCCATTATTGTGCACAAAGCACTTGCATCCAAATGCCCTAAGATGGGATATATTTGGTTTTCTCCCTTTAAGTAACTCATAGGGATTCTTCTCTACAAGAGATCTAGTCATGCATCTATTGATAATGTAACAAGCAGTATTTACAGCCTCTGCCCAGAAGCTATAGGGCAGTTTACTAGAAAGAAGCATAGTCCTAGCCATGTCTTCAAGGGTCCTGTTCTTTCTTTCAACTACTCCATTTTGTTGAGGAGTCCTAAGGGCAGAGAAGTTATGATCTATACCATGTTCATCACAAAATTCAGCAAACTTAGTATTTTCAAATTCAGTTCCATGATTAGACCTTATGGATGCAAGTTGATTACCTAGTTGTTTCTGAGTTTTCCTAACAAAAGCAGTAAACATGTCAAATGCTTCATCTTTAGATGTTAAGAATAGTACCCAGGTACACCTAGAATAATCATCGACTAGCACCATCACATATTTCTTTCCACCTCTGCTCAAGGTTCTTATTGGACCACAGAGATCCATATGAACCAGTTCCAACGACTTGGTTGTGCTTACCATTTTCTTATTTTTGAAGGATGATCTTACCTGCTTCCCCCTTGCACAAGCCTCACAAACTTTGTCTTCCTTAAACTTGATGTTAGGTAACCCTATCACCAAGTCCTTAGAGACTAATTTGTTTAGCTGATTCAGACTAGCATGACCGAGTCTTTTGTGCCATAGGAGGGGATCATTATCCAACACACTTAGGCATGTGAGTTCATTTTCTGAAAGAGTAGACAAATCTACAATGTAAATATTGTTCACTCTTTTTCCCTGCAAAACAATCTTGTCAGTGGTAAGGTTAATCACAAAGCATTTTGTAGAGGTGAATGAAACAAGGTTACCTCTGTCACACAGTTGTGACACACTGATCAGGCTGTATTTCAAGCCATCTATCAAGTAGACATTCTCAATGGAGCGTGAGTCTGTCTTACCTACCTTTCCAACCCCAATAATCTCACCTTTCTTCCCATTTCCAAAGGAGACATTACCTCCCTTTAGGTCCTCAAGTGAAAGGAACTGGTTCTTGCTTCCAGTCATGTGTTTTGAGCAGCCACTATCCATGTACCATACTTGGCTACTTCCCTTCACTTGAGCCTGCAAAAAGAAATCAAGGGTTAGTCTTAGGAACCCAAACTAGTTTGGGTCCCTTTCTATAGGCAAAGGGATAAATCAAATTCCTTTTAGACCACCCAGGCAGCCTTTTTTTCTCTTAACAAAAGCTTTGTTCTTTTGACTGGCCTTATCTTTTGCACTACATTCATTTTTGTAATGGCCAGTCTTGCCACAGTGTGTGCAAATTTTGTTCTCAGGAAGAGTGAGGTACTTGCTTTTAGGATCCCACTTAGGTGTTTGAGTCCAATAGACAAGTCCTCTTTTGTTGCTACTGTGATGTTCTTGTAGCCAGGAAAGTGCATCAGAAGCCTTGTTCCATTTGCAAGTTCTGTTTAGTTCATGTCTTACCTTCCCTAGATCTTCTTTTAAGACTTTTATCTGCTCATCCTTCCTGTACATCTTATCCTTCATTTTTTCTAAGTTTTCTTCTAGAGTGAGATGAGTGTGATCAGCTTTCTTCTTACCTGTTCCTAGTTTCACTTTTAAGTTCTCAGACCTAAGTTCTAGGACACTGGTGTCAAGTTTAAGAACCTGGTTCTTTAACTCAGCATTTTTACTGTCACTCTCATTTGCCCTAGATTCTAGATTCTTGCACTTGTCTTTTAGGATTACACATTCCCTAGACAGTTCCCTTTTCTCATTGTTAATTAAATCAGACTCATCAATGAAGTCTAGCAATAGTTCAGACAACCTCTCTTTAGACGGGAATTTAATCTTGTCTTTGAGATGAAGGACACTTACCTCTTGTTCATCATCTGATTCTCCGATGGCCATAAGTGCTTGTTCATCTCCAGCTTCATCTTCTGAGTCCTCATCTGATGTTTCTCCTCATGCAGCAACCATAGCCTTTGTTGATCCTTTGTTCCTTTTGGGTTGAACCTGTTCCTTCTTCCTATTCCTTCGTTCAGCCCTTTCCTTCTTCCACTCAATTTCCCATTGAGGACAGTTCTTGATCATGTGATCAGTCTTAACATATTTGTAGCAGCCCTCATTGGCCTGTTTCTCAGGAGCCCTAGGTTTATTGAAGGTTGTACTCTTGAAGAACCCTTTCCTCTCATCAGGTATTTTTTGAAATCTCTAGTGATCATGGCTACTTCATCATCCTCCAGATCTGCACCTTCAGCTATTCTGAGAGCCAAACTTCTTTCCTTCTTGGGTACATCCATTTTCATGGTTTGCCTTCTTAGCTCATAGGCAGTGAGGTTTCCAATAAGTTCATCCAGCTTGAGGGAATAACAGTGATTTTGCTTTCCCAAGTCAATGATAAGACTCTTGTCAAAATTTTCTCAACCTTGTCTTCTTCAAGGATAATTCTCCCAAGAGATTTTAGTTCATTTGTTAGTGTTGTGAACCTTGTGTACATCTCCTGGATAGATTCTCCTTCCTTCATACTGAAGTTCTCATATTGAGAGTATAGCAGTGTTCCTCTTGATCTCTTTACTTGAGGAGTTCCTTCATGAGCCATTTGTCAAGTGTCTCATATTTCCTTTGCAGTAGTACAACTTTGAATCCTGCTGTACTCGTCTGGACCCAATCCACACACAAGCCATTTCTTGGCCTTGGCATTCTTCTCCCATTTCTTCAAATCTTTAGCAGTGCTGTCAGCTCTTGTCTTTGGCACATCCACTCCTTCCGCATTCTTCTTTGTAGTTGCCAAGGGACCATAAGTGACTATGTCCCAGAGTTTTCCTCTCCTATGATATGATCTCTCATCCTGTTCTTCCACCAGGAATAGTACTGACCATTGAAGAGTGGAGGCCTAGCAGTGGATTGCCCTTCCCAGTTTTCAGGTGGTGTACTCATCTTGATCTTTTCCTAAGGTGTTAGCCTCTTCAAGGATAACCCGCTCTGATACCAATTGAAGTTTTAAGCGTCAACGCCACACAAGGGGGGGGGGGGGAGGGGTGATTTGTGTGGCACCCAATTTTTGCTTAACTACTCTATAGAAGAACCTGGTTCTTCTAGGTGTTCCAACTACTACTGTTTGCAGAATAATAAATACTGAAAGTAAAGAACACATAGATTTTTACGTGGAAAACACCAGGATCAAAAGGTGAAAAAACCACGACCTACTACTCAGTAGGATTTTCCTAAACTTCCACTAAAATCACTGAGCCAAAACAGCATTTACAAAAATTCTTTGTAAACCTAAGGATTAACTCTAATCCCGTTGTGGCACACAGCCTCAACTGCTGCGATAACTTAAAGTTAACTCTAACTTGAAAACTCTAAGTACCTAATACAGATGCTTCTATGAAAGCTGAAAGGTATAACTTTAAACCACCTACTACAATTGAACTAGAATAAAAGAAAGACACAATGGAACTGATTCTTCTATCTCGTTCAAGTAGCTTCAGGAGTGCACACTCAAATCTCACATAAATTGCTTGCAAAATCGCCTTGCTCTTTTGCTCTCAAATTAGTTTAACTTCTGCGTTTGTGCAATGCCTGTAAAAGAGAACAACACTGTTATTTAATAGGTTAGTAATCAGAGTTTGATTAGGACTCAATTGCTGCTCTTCTATCGCAGAAGAGTTCACGATGATATCAAACTCTAACACTATCTTTATCCTGGATTGTGTTCTCTTCATATAAGGAGACTTTCTCTCCTTATCTAATATTCAACCTTTTCGATTAGATCAGGAGATATTGCTGCTTTATCAGTAGGACTTATCTCCTTCACGTGCATCTCACATGTATAGGTTGATCATGACTGTGCTTCACAAGATGGACCTAGTCCATGACTGAGTTCATTTGTCATTCTTCAAAACTTCACCTGTTCTTGGGCCAACAAGCAGTTATTATGTGTTTTACCTTTTTAGTTGTTCTTCCTGTATGTCGTTTAACTGCTTAAAAGATGTTATGAGATTTCACTACTTTATTGTGATTACTGATTTGTTATGCCTCTTGTAGCTTAATGTTGTGCCTTACGTGGTTTATATTACTCAATCTTCATTTATTTTTATTACTCACTGAGTTGGAAGTACTCACTTTACTCCCTGCACCCCTGTGTGCAGATTCGGGCACTACAGGTCCTGCTCCTGAGGGTTGATAGTTCCAGCAGGTCTTCGGAGATTTACTAGGTAGCTGCTTGGCGATTCGCAGCCTAGTGCATTCTCCTTCTATTTCAGTTTCTTTTGATTTAGTTACGTAGTAGTAGACTAGACTCTAGACTCTTAGTATGGTTTTAGATGCTCATGACTGGTGACACCCCGATGTAGGGTGTGTTGATTTATTTTATTTCCTCAACTTATATTGCTATTTTTGGGATTTATTTATATTAAAGACCTTGTTTTATTATATTAACTGCTTAAAGTGAATTGGGAATGTGTGGGCTGGCCTTGTCTTCACGAGAGGAACCATCACGACCGGGTGTGGGTTTAGGGTCGTGACAGAAAGAAACTCACTTTTTAATAAATCAAAACAATAATAATATACACAACTAATAATAATTATATCAAGATTAAAAGTATAAGTACATTTAGTGGCTAGTGAATTTATTGTATTAAGTTAGTATAAAATACTTATCTCTACTTGTTCCGTTCAATATATAAAAATGTACTAACACCAGAAGTTGGAATTAAACCATTCTCATAATCAAGATAAGTTATATTTAATCTTGTGTTATATGATGGTTAGTCCAATTTCATCATTAGATTGTAAACTCAAACTTTCCACTTATAAGAATCGATGATTTAATCTTCCGTGTATAAGTTAAACTCTATACACTAAATCATCTACTATATAAGCAAAGGACACATACCAATATATGATCTATTTAAAATCTTTATTAAAATTGAATAAATAATAGTTCCATAATAAAAATTATATCCAAACCAAACTCATGGTTAATAGTATATATCCTAACAGTTTCATAAATTGTATCTTATTTTGCAACATATACATAACAAACTAACTAATTACAAAGTCTTTGTATCAATCCTCTACGCTATGATCCTTCTTAGATTCTTTCATAAATTCAATCCTATCAATAACTTCTTTCTTAATATGTGATACTACAAAATTACTATTTACACTCTGGCCCCTAAAAATATACTTGTCATGAGTTAATATGAAGGCACTTTGTCTTTTCAAAAAATCTTATTCCCCCTCTCTCATCTTTCTCATATCGAAATATGCTTCTTGGCTTCTCTTTTGGGTGACGAACTATTTCTACACCCCAAAGAAAAACTAAAGAAGAATTTGAAGAGAAAAAACACTATAGAACAGATACGAAGTGACAATGAAACACTAAAAGAAGAAGGAAAAGCTGCTAAAGAAAAGGCAATAAAACAGTAAAAACACAAAGAGGAAAACTAGGACAAAAGAAAAGAGAATGTTCTTTGATTAATTCTATGGGTGTCTAACGGGTGGGTCGGACCGGGCTAGGTAGGGAAATTTAGTAATCGTACGGGTTATGGTCCGGGCCGGTTACGGGTTGGGGCATACCGGGTTTAACGGGTTCGGATTTATCCGGGTAAAAATTGAACCGTAAGGGTTACGGGTTCAAGGGGCCGGGCCGGGTTAGTGTTATTTTTAATTTTAATTATTTTTATTTTATATAACTATTGTAAGTTATACTAATATAAAGTATACAATGAAGATGGAAAAAAATTGCATTTATAAATTGCAAGTGCTACATTTATTTCAAAATTCAAACTTACAAATTGAAAGGTTTATATTTAACAACAAGTAAATTAACCAAAAAAGAGTAAATTCAAACTTTCAAAGGTTTTGCATTGCCTTAGTAAGTTCGTCATAATCAATATGAATTGAGTGGCCTTTTTCTGGAGTGGTAAATTCGGATGGGTTACCATGTATTAATATATCTCCAAGTTCCTCGTCTTCTGGGCTATCAACATCTTCACGTCCTTAATTTCTTCGTTCTGATCTAATCCAATCTCTGAGACATACTAAAACTTACAAAGCATTGCTTCCCAATGAGTGACAGGTGTCTCCAAGTTGTTGTCTTGCTTGGCTAAATGCACTCTCTGATGCAACAGTTGAAATTGGCACATTCAGCACGTCCCGAGCCATAGCGGAAAGAACAGGAAATTGCTTTCCATTCTCATGCCACCATCCCAACGGTGAAAATTCCTTTGTGCGAGGATCTTTTTGCTTCTGCAAGTAGAATTGAAGTTCATCAATGTTCCTACTATTGGTTTGAGTGTTAGAAAATATAGAAAAAATATCAAAACTATCAAGGCCTTCTTCATCATCCACAGTAGTAGAAGTGGTACATTGCATAGTGGGATTAACATTGCCTACATTAAGAGCAACATTATCAATTATATTTACATAATAATTATATAATTATTGTGAAGAATCTTTTAGCTTGTTCATAGAAACATATATATCTGGGGTTTCAGTTGGTCCAATCTCCATATAAGTATATAAAGCATTCACTAATTGGTGACAATCAGACATCTTAATAGAATGATTTAAAACAACACCAATTAAGTAAATCGGAGGAATTGGAAAGAAATATTTTTTGAATTTTGCTTGCATTTTTTCAACAACATCCATATATCTTTCTTTCTTCTTAAGTTCAAAGAGTAGCAAAGAAATTTCAGCTATATGTACTAAAGCCATAGCAACAGTAGGGTAATATGCTCCAGAAAACTCAACAGTAGCTGTATAAAATTTATGTAAATATTTAACATCATTAATGACCTCCCAAGTAGTAGTTGTTAACATACGGTTTGGATCAGTACAATGTGCATTAGCAACTTCAGTTATTGGGAATCTATATTTGTAACAACATTTTAAAAATATATATGTATAATTCCATCTAGTAACAATTTCGTCTGGCATGAATCTGGGTTTAAGGTTATACTGGATACACTTATTCTTAAATTCCTTTATTCTAGATTGTCTATTATTTCCTTGAATAACACCAACTGCTCTTCTAACTTGAGTAATCTCAGTTGAAAATAAATCAAGGCCACTTTTAACAATTAAATTATAAACATGACATGCACACCTAACATGAAAAATTTCATCAAGTGGTGGTTGCAAATGCAGTTTTATTATTGAAATTGCGGCATTATTGTTAGAAGCATTATCAAAAGACATACGCGATACTTTTTGCTTGAGATTATAAAATTCAACATCTTCACAAATAGTAGTACTTATAAACGCAGTAGTATGACTTTGATCTTCATCATATTTAAAAGCGATAATACATTTTTGCATACATTAATTATCATCAATCCAATGACATGTAATTGTCACATAATCATTTCCATTAACAGCATGGCCAATATTAGAAGTTAGAGAAACTCTACAAGGAAAGTGGCTAAACAAATAACGTATGTATGTTTGATATTGTCCATGAAGTCTAAAGATATCAGCTCTACAAGTACTTCTAGGGACACCTTTAAATAAAGGATTGTAAATTCTTTGAATATACATAATAAGATATGATGAAGAAGCAAAAGAAAAAGGTAGACAACCCAAAGCAATCATTTTTGCTAACTCTTCCCGATCCTTCATTTTATCATATTTTATAAGACCTCCAGTAGTAGGGTTTAGAGTTGTTTGATTTCTATCTCCATCAGAGCCCCATTCTATAGGATGCTCGATTCTCATATGTCTACTAAGTGTCCCAGTCCCCCCTAATTGTCCTCCAGTCTTATGTTTAAAAGTATCATTACAAAGTTTGCATCTAACTCTATCACTATTTGGTATCTCTTCAAAAAATTTCCAAACCTTACTTCTTTTACTACGATTACTAGTCGGGGCCACAGGTGGTCTACTACTAGAACCACGACCACCACCCCTGCTACCAGCTCCAACACTGCTAGGTGTAAGCAGTATCTCATCTTTTTCATTTCTAATTCATTATCTTCTATACTGAAATCTTCGTAGAATTGTTCATAATCTATGTTATTATTAGGTAATATTTCAGGAATATTTGTAGAGGTATTTAAATTACTACCAGATGCTGAAGTACTACCTCTTTTTTTATTTCCCCGATTAGTAACCTTATTACAAACTCTTTTTGCAGCATTCAACATATTGTAAAAATTTAACTACTAGCAATAATTAAATATACAAATAAAATAGTAAAGAAGAGAAAGAGTTGGAGGGAGTGCACCGAATTCGGCAATAAATTGAGCACTTGATGATTTCGCAACTCCAATGTTACCACGAAGAAACGTCAATTGTTCCAATTTTGAAGTTCAATTGTTCAAACTTCAAATAATAAATGCTATTGATGTTTTAAACATAAATATCACACAAGAAGGGGGGTTGATTTGTGTGGTACCCAATTTTCACTTATCTGACCTATCGAAAAACCTGGTTCTTCTAGGCGTTTCAACTACTGCTGTTTGCAGAATAATAAATACAGAAAATAAAGAAAACAGAGATTTTTACGTGGAAAACACCTGGCTCAAAAGGTGAAAAAACCACGACCTACTACTCAGTAGGATTTTCCCAAACTTCCACTAAAATCACTGAGCCAAAATAGCATTTACAAAACTCTTTGTAAACCTAAGGATTAACTCTAATCCCGTTGTAGCAACCAGCCTCTAACTGCTGCGACAACTTCAAGTTAACTCTAACTTGAATACTCAAAATACCTATTACAATTGCTTCTAGATAAAGCTGAAAGGTACAATATAAAAACACCTACTACAATTGAACTAGAAATAAAGAAAGACACATAAAACTTTTTTTGGAGCTGGTTCTTCAATCTGGTTCATGTAGCTTCAGGTTTGCACACTTGAATGACACGCGAACTGCTTGCAAAAAGCCTTGCTATTTTGCTCTCAATTCACATTTAACTTCTGCGTTTTTGTGTAACACACGTAATGTGAGAACATCCTGAAATTTATAGAGTTAGTAGATGAAGAAATAACTAGAGTTCTGATGCAACTCTTCCTTGGTGGAAGAGTTGTAGTTGATTTCAACTTCTAACTCCTTCCCTATCTTAGATAGTGTTCTCTTTGAGTAAGGAGTCCTTCTCCTTATCAATTATGCAACCTTTTCGATCAAGAGATATTAAATACACCAAGTTAAGCTTATCTCCTTCACGTGCATCCCACATGCTTGAATCTACTCATTTTTGTGCACCTAAGGAATGGACCGCTGGATGGACCTGGTTCATGTCTAAGTTCCTTTGTCAGTCTTCAAAACTAACCTTTACTTGGGCTAACAAATTCCCCCTTTTTGATGATGACAAACTTTGTGCTTTTCATACACTTAGGCTCTGCCAGAACTCAGCTTCAACATCAACACAATGTTAGAAACATTTTTCCTTTTTATCACTTATCATCAAGGACCGGGTACATTAGGTTATAAACATCACTGTTCAAAGTGTAAACATCACTTGTTTAAAGCACAACCTTTTTTCCCCTTTTGGCATCATCGAAAAGTTGCATAGAAATGTGAGATAACCAGATTTTAAAACTTACTCATGGCCACTGGGGCTACTTCAAATGCAATCATGAATTAATCAGCATAGATCAAGCTAAGAATTTTAACCATCAAAGAAATATAAACAAACAGTTAGAGCAAAAGGCAGTGAATTTCATTGATGATTGATAAGATTCTACCATAGAGCATAAGAAGAAATAAAAAATATTGAAAACATGAGCAAAAGAAACAAAAAGTCCCGAATTGGGTCACTGGTTGATCTACACTAGGCTAGGATTTAAGGCTTGAAAGAGGTAAGGGCTGGGTTATTTGCTTGGAGAAGTTTCAGCATGTCTTGAAGAATTTTACCATTCTTCTCCTTTTCCCTTGCAAGTTCAGTTCTGAGAATATCTCTCTCAGATTGTACCTCAACCAATCGTGTCTTCAGCCTTGCTATCTCAGCATCCTTTACCTCACTCTCCTATCATAGAGCTCTGACCTTGCTATTGATAGGTGTCTTTTTAGATGAACCAGGTTCATTGGGAATGGCATTGACCTCATAATCGCAAGCAAGCAGAGTATTAACCCCACTTCTTCAGAGGTACCTTAAAATGTGCAAGCATAGTTGTGAGAATGAAACCATAGGGAATGACATGAGTTTTGGTGCCATTGATAACTCTATCAATAGGTCCGCGAGGGTTTCCTGTTCAGATGGAACAAGTTCGTCTATATTTTTCCCAGGTTGAACCAACCCCTCAGCAGCTTCGCCAGACCCACTTCCCCCTATTTTGCTCACACTCTCTTCTATTTCAGCAAATTCCTCTCCCCAAACAACCATTGCACCAGTTTCTTTTGTTAGACCAACAGGAGTGGGTGAAGAATCAACCACTCTTGTACCCTTTCCCCTCACAGTACTCCTAGCACCCTTGCTCTCTTTTTTGTTTCCCTTTTTATTTTTACCACCAACTTCTCCAGATTCTTTAGTCTCAACACCTGCTATTCAGTTTCGGAAGACCTACTCTCTTCCCCCTTAGTAGCAGACTTAAATGAATCTTCAAATTTCTAGGATTCTTCTTCCCTACCTGCTTTCAATTGCTTGTTTATGAGCCATCATCTTTACTCTACTTTTCTTAGAGATTGGTGTTGTAGAATGTGTAGAAGTGGTTTCCTGTGGTGGTGATGAAGTATATTCAGAGGTGTTCGACATATCTAGGCTAGGGTATGGAAGAGAAGAGAATTAGATTGTGTTTGGAAGATGAAAGAAGAATGAGAGTTTTTGACGGCTTGAGAGAGATGAAGTAAGGAATACACTAAAGCTGATAAATATACAGGGGAATAATTGATGGGGTAACTACAGCTTTTCAGACTCTTCGAAGTTTAATTAAACTGAAATTCAGTTTTGAAGAGACGTTGGAGTGTATCCCTAGAATCTAGATACTTCCATTCGGTTGGGACTCTTTTGAATGAGANTCCAAAAGGAGTTTGGTATTTGGTAGGACTCTCCGCTCATGATCCAAATATAGTTATTTCAAACTATGCAGAGTGTAGAAAACATACCGTGTTATCTTGATGAACCAGGTTCTTCACTGATAATTCTCTTGTCTGAGTCTAAATTTGCCAAAATAGAGAAAATATCATTAGAGATTAATGAGTTATTTTAACACATGGCACAAGAGTATACTATGTAAAGTATGAGACTGAGCAAGATTTAATCCACTTATACACAATTTACAGACTTTCTAACCAAATTTTTTTTTAATTTTTTTTATTTTTTTTCGTTTAACCTTGAACTGGTCCTTTTAGGTGATATTAATCATCCCTAATTCCAACTTGTTCCTCTCAAAGTGATCTCTACTTAAGGCTTTTGTGAAGATGTCAGCAATTTGCTTGTCAGTAGCACAAAACTCTACGGTGATCAAGCCTTTCTCATAGTTGTCCCTAAAAAAATGGTTTCTAATATCTATGTGCTTAGTTCTCTTATGATGAACCGGATTCTTAGTCATACTAATAGCATTAGTGTTATCACAGAAAATAGGAATGCAACCAACTTCAATGCCAAAATCTATCAGCTGCTGTTTGATCCATAACAATTGAGCACAATCATGAAGCAGCAGCAACATACTCAGCATCAGCAGTAGATAAGGCCACTGAATTTTGCTTTTTAGTAGCCCATGACACAAGACATGAACAAGGAAGTGTGTCATACCTGAGGTGCTCTTCCTATCCACTAGGAAACCTGCATAATCAGCGTCAGCATATCCCACTAGGTTAAAATTACTACCTTTTAGATACCAAAGGCAAAGGTCAGTGGTGCCTTTCAAGTATCTCAATATTCTCTTTACATTAGTCAAGTGGGACTCCTTTGAATTTGCCTGAAATCGAGCACAAAGACCTACACTGCACACAATGTCAGGTCTGCTAGTAGTGAGATATAAAAGAGAACCAATCATTCCCCTATACAACTTTTGATCAACAGATGAACCAGGTTCATCTATATCCAATTTCGTGGATGTTGCAATAGGAGTGTCAATTTCTTTGGATGTTCCTTCCTGGTTTTGTTACTGAGGAATAGATTCATGGACAGGTTCTCTCGAGGTTTGAGGATCAGTTCCTCTCTAGCCAGTTCCCCCTGTCATGTTGCCCTGGGTGGAAGCACCTGTTCCATCACCTGTTCCTTCCTGTGATGCATCTTCAGGCTGAACTGTGGTTTCACCATTTGAATTTCTTATCAGCCCAATCTCTTCATTATCTTGTTCCTGCCTCTCAGAAAGAATGTTAGTTTTAAAAAAAAATAGCTTGTACATTTTTTCTACACACATAGTTCTTTTACTGTATCTTATAAGCTTTACTATGTGAAGAATATCCCAAGAATACTCCCTCATCACTTCTGGGTCAAACTTACCTAGGGAGTCTTTGCCGTTATTGTGCACAAAGCACTTACATCTAAATGCCCTAAGATGGGATATATTTAGCTTTCTCCCTTTAAGTGACTCATAGGGAATCTTCTTAACAAGAGGTCTACTCATGCAACTATTTATGATGTAGCATGCAAAAATTCAGCAAACTTAGCATTTTCAAATTCAGTTCCATGATCAGAACTAATTGATGCAAGTTGATTACCTAGTTGTTTCTGAGTTTTTCTAACAAAAGAAGTAAACATGTCAAATGCTTCATCTTTAGATGTTAAAAACAATGTCCAAGTAAACCTAGAGCAATCATCAACAAGCACCACCACATATTTCTTACCACTTCTTCTCAATGTTCTCATTGGACCACAAAGATCCATATGAACCAGTTCCAACGTCCTGGTTGTGCTTACTATTTTCTTGCTTTTAAAGGATGATCTTACCTGCTTCCCCCTTGCACAGGCCTCACAAACTTTGTCTTCCTTAAACTTGATGTTAGGTAGCCCTATCACCAAGTCCTTGGAGACTAATTTGTTGAGTTGATTCAGGCTTGCATGACCAAGTCTTTTGTGCCACAGGAGGGGATCATTATCCAACACACTTAAGCAAGTGAGTTCATATTCTGAAAGAGTAGACAAATCTACAATGTAAATACTCTTTTTCCCTGCAAAACAATCTTGTCAGTGGTAAGATTAATCACAAAATATTTGGTAGAGGTGATTACTACCAAGTTACCTCTATCACATAATTGTGATACACTGATTAGACTGTACTTTAGGCCATCTATCAAGTAGACATTCTCAATAGAGTGAGAATCAGTCTTACCTACCTTTCCAACCCCAATGATCTCACCTTTCTTCCCATTTCTAAAGGAGACATTACTTCCTTTGAGGTCCTCAAGTGAAAGGAACTGGTTCTTGCTTCCTCTCATATGCTTTGAACAGCTACTATCCATGTACCATATTTGGCTGCTCCCCTTCACTTGGACCCGCAAAAGGAAATCAGGGGTTAGTCTTAGAAACCCAAACTAGTTTGGGTCCCTTTCGATAGGCAAAAGGGTGAATCAGATTCTTTTTAGCCCAACCTGGCAGTCTATTTTTCCCTTGAACAAATTTTTTATTCTTTTGACTAGTCTTTTCTTTTGCAATACATTCATTTTTGTAGTGACTAGTTTTACCACAGTGTGTGCAAATTATGTTCTCAGGAAGTGTGAGGTACTTGCTTTTGGGATCCCACTTAGGTGCAGGGGTCCCGTAGCCAAGTCCTCTCTTATTGCTACTATGGTGTTCATGTAGCCATGAAAGTGCATCGGAGGACCTATTCCATTTACACGTTCTGTCTAGCTCGTGCTTAACCTTGTTTAGATCCTCCTTAAGGACTCTTATGTGCTCATCTCTTTTGTACAACTCATCTTTCATTTTTCCTAGGTTTTCTTCTAATGTGAGTTGTGTGTGACAAGCTTTCTTTTTACCAGTTCCTAATTTCAATTTTAGATTTACAGATCTAAGCTCTAGGACAGTGGTGTCAAGTTCATGAACCTGGTTCTTCAACTCAGCATTTTTACTTTCACTTTCACTAGCCCTAAGTTCCAGACTTTTGCACTTAGCTTTCAAAATCACACACTCCTTAGAGAGCTGTTTGTTTTCATTATTTAGATCCGCAGATTCATCAATGAAATCCAGGAGTAACTCGATAGCCTTTCATTAGACAAAAATTTAATCATGTCTTTGAGATGAATTATACTTACCTCAGATTCCTCATCGGATTCTCCAATTGCCATAAGTGCTTCTCTATCATCACCTTCTAAGTCCTCATCTGAGCTTTCTCCCCAGGCAACAACCATAGCCTTTGTTGATCCTTTGTTCTTCTTGGGTTGAACCTGTTCCTTCTTCCTGTCCCTTCGTTCAGCTCTTTCCTTCTTCCATTCAATTTCCCATTGAGGGCAGTTTCTGATGAGGTGATCAGTCTTCCCACACTTGTAACACCCCTCATTGGTTTGTTTTTCTGGAACCTTTGGTTTGCTGTAGCTTCCACTTCTTAAAGGACCCTTTCCTCTCATTAGGTACTTCTTGAAGTCCTTTGTGATCATGGTCATTTCATCCTCTTCTAGATCAGCACCTTCAGTGATTCTGAAAGACAGGCTCCTTTCCTTCTTGGGTGCATCCATCTTCATGGTTTGCCTTCTAAGTTCATAGGCAGTGAGATTTCCAATTAGCTCATCCAACTTAAGAGTGGCAATGTTCTTTGATTCCTGAATAGCTGTGATTTGGCTTTCCCAAGAGATTGGCAGAACCCTTGTCAAAATCTTCTCAACTTTGTCTTCTTCAAGAATAACCCTTCCAAGAGACTTAAGTTCATTTGTAAGTGTGGTGAACCTTGTATACATCTCTTGGATGGTTTCCCCTTCCTTCATGGTGAAATTCTCATATTGAGAATACAGCAGTGTTCCTCTTGATCTCTTTACTTGAGGAGTTCCTTTATGAGCCACTTGTAAAGTGTCTCATGTCTCCTTAGCAGTGGTGCAGCTTTGAATCCTGCTGTACTCGTCTGGACCTAGTCCACATACAAGCCATTTCTTGGCCTTGGCATTCTTTTCCCATTTCTTCAAATCTTTAGCAGTACAGTCAGCTCTTGTCTTTGGCACATCCACTCCTTCAGCATTTTTCTTTGTAGTAGCCAAGGGACCATAAGTGACTATGTCCCAGAGTTCATAGTCTTCTCCTATGATGTGGTCTCTCATCCTGTTCTTCCACCAGGAATAGTACTGGCCATTAAAGAGTGGAGGCCTAGCGGTGGATTGCCCTTCCCAGTTTCTAAGTGGTGCACTCATCTTGATTTGTTCCTAAGGTGTTAGCCTCTTCAAGGATAAACTGCTCTGATACCAATTGATGTTTTAAACGTCAATACCACACAAGAAGGGGGGTTGATTTGTGTGGTACCCAATTTTCGCTTATCTTACCTATCGAAGGACCTAGTTCTTCTAGGTGTTCCAACTACTGCTGTTTGCGGAATAATAAATACAGAAAATAAAGAACACAGAGATTTTTACGTAGAAAATACCTGGTTCAAAAGGTGAAAAAACCACGACCTACTACTCAGTAGGATTTTCCCAAACTTTCACTAAAATCACTGAGCCAAAACAGCATTTACAAAACTCTTTGTAAACCTAAGGATTAACTCTAATCCCGTTGTAGCAACCAGCCTCTAACTGCTGCGACAACTTCAAGTTAACTCTAACTTGAATACTCAAAATACGTATTAAAATTGCTTCTAGATAAAGCTGAAAGGTACAATATGAAAACACCTACTACAATTGAACTAGAAATAAAGAAAGACACATAAAACTCTTTATGGAGCTGGTTCTTCAATCTAGTTCATGTAGCTTCAGGTTTGCACACTTGAATGACACACGAACTGCTTGCAAAAAGCCTTGCTATTTTGCTCTCAATTCACGTTTAACTTCTGCGTTTTTGTGCAACACACGTAATATGAGAACATCCTGAAATTTATAGAGTTACTAGATGAAGAAATAACTAGAGTTCTGAAGCAACTCTTCCTTGGTGGAAGAGTTGTAGTTGATTTCAACTCTAAATCCTTCCCTATCTTGGATAGTGTTCTCTTTGAGTAAGGAGTCCTTCTCCTTATCAATTATGCAACCTTTTCGATCAGGAGATATTAAATACACCAAGTTAAGCTTATCTCCTTCACGTGCATCCCACATGCTTGAATCTGCCCGTTTTTGTGCACCTGAGGGATGGACCACTGGATGGACCTGGTTCATGTCTGAGTTCCTTTGTCAGTCTTCAAAACTAACCTTTACTTGGGCCAACAACTACGATAAATTAAATTCCAAAAAAAGGAGAGCCGAATAGTTGATTGCACTTTAGGTGAAGATTGAAGAATGAGAGAATATGAGAATTGAGATTGAGATGTATTTATAGTTTTTCAAAGGGGGGTTAATTTTAAAAAAAAAAAACCAAAAATGGGCTAAATATGAAATTCAGCCATTGGGCAACGGCCATAATGTGAAATGGACCGTTGCCAACGGCCAGATGTTAGGCCCACGCGTAAAAAAAAATTAGTTACCGTTATACCGGTCTGGGCCGGTTAACCGGATCAATAGTGATTTGTGTTGACCGGGTTTGACCGGTCCGGTTAATCGGTTGTCAAAATGTGAACGGACCAAAGCCCCCTCCCCTTTAACCCAGCCCCACCCGACCCCGTTATACCGGTCCGGGCCGGTTCCGGTATCAACCGGTCTGGGCTGATCCGAAAATGGGCTGACCCGGCCCGTTAGACACCTATGATTAATTCTCATATAAGAGCAAAAATTACAATATATAGAATGAGAGAAGAAAGATTCCCTAGCTGGCACTTGAGTGTACTCTGCCATTTACTAACCACCAGACCTGGACCTCTCGTATAAAAGACAAACAAAATTGTAGGGCTAATGTTTAATTACTGGGAACAATAATTTAAAATATAAGTGGATTGAACTAAACATCTTCCAAACTTATTTCATCCTTAACACCAACTAATTTAACGACATCGTATCACCTAACAAGCATAAGGTACCACTATCGGAAGCTATTCTTATCAGATCCCCCTTGTCAAAATCTTCCTTGTCCTCAAGGAAGAAAAGAAGGAAATCTAATTCTTAGAGACTGATAATCCTCCCAAGTGGCCTGGTCTAGTGATGTTTGCTCCCATTTAACGAGCACCTGAGTAATTGCTTTGTTTCCTTTTTGGACCATACGTCTGTCCAAAATTAGCTGAGGTTGAGGACAGTAAGGGCTAGAGATATCAATGACTAAAGGGTGTAAAATCTTCTCAGGTATTTTATGTAAGGTTTTAATTGGGATACATGAAATGCAGGATGCAGAAGAAGTTGAGGAGGTAATGACGGTTTTTAGGCTACATTTCTACTTTTTTTGTAAAATTTGATATGGCCCATAATACTTGGCTGAGAGTTTGAAAAAATGAGAGCCAGACATACTGATTTGTCTGTAAGGTTGTATCTTGAGGTACACCCATTCTCCTTCCTTGAATTTCCTGTCAGACCTATGTTTATTAGTTTGTGTAGTTGTAATGATCCGACCGGTCGTTTTACTTTCTAGAATCTCATTCCCCTGAATAAGACTTCTCGTACTTGCTTTAACTAATTTACGACTTGTGGGGATGGTTAGTTCGGGATTTAGAAGAGTTTGGGTTAAATTCAGAACACTTGGTTCCTTAAGGTTTGCTTAAAAGGCCAAGTTTGACTTCGATCAATATTTTGAGTAAACAACCTCGGAATCAGGATTTGACGGTTTCAATAGGTTTGTATGATGATGATTTTGGACTTGGGCATGTGTTCGGATCCGATTTTGGATGACTCGGGAGCGTTTTGACGCCTAATAGTAAGAATTGGTTCTTTAAGGTTTTAGAAGTTCTTTTAGATTTGGTTTGGGGCAGGTTTTGGTGATATCGAGGTCCAAACAAAATTTCGAGGCTAGGAATAGTCCTGTAATGTCATTTAATACTTGCACGCAAAATTTGATGTCATTCCGAGTAGTATAAGTAAGTTTCGACGCATTGGAAGTAAATTGAAGAACTTGAAGTTCTTAAGTTTGATTCAATTGGTTTTAGGGTGTGATTCTTAGTTTTAATGATGTTTCGGGCATTCCAAGAGTCCGAGCAAGTCCGTTTTATGATTCCGAACTTGTTGGTATATTCGGGCGGGGCCACGGGGGCCCCGAGCGTCAATCGGACGAGGCCTGGACCAAGTTGAAAGTTTTGAGCAAGAGTTGAAGCTCCACCTATTGTCATAACCGCACCTGCGGTTGATCATCCGCAAGTGCGAGCTCGCAGGTGTGGGCAACGCCTCGCAGATGCGGCCCAAGGAGAGGAGCCTAGGTTCTGCAGCGGCTCCTTTTCCGTAGAAATGGGACCGCAGGAGCGGGAGCCCGTCCACAGAAGCGACCCCAGCCAGCCCATCCAAATCCATAGAAGCAGATCCGTAGGTGCGGTCGATGCACCACAGGTGCGAATGTCGCTGGGGCAGTGCACTTTATTTAATGCGGGAGTTAGGCATTTTTCTCCCATTCTTTACACATTTGGGCAATTGGGGAGCTCTCAAAGAGGGGAATTTTACTTAGTACTTTGAGGTAAGTAATTTCTACACAATGTGAGTCAAATACATAGTTTATGGATAGATTATAACATGTGAATTAATGAAAATTAATGGTTTAGGTGAAAATCGGGTTTTGATAAAAATGAAATTTAACCACGAAATTTGTTAGGGAATTTAGTAGAAATCATATATTTATGTTCCAAAGGTTATGGGTAAAACTTCCTTTAAAAATTTCCGAAATCTGAGCATGTGGGCCTGGGGGTGAATTTTAGGAATCTTGCAATTTAGGTTGGGTAATCACTTAAATGGTGGAATAACGAACTTTTGAGCATATATTGATTAGTTTATGTAATGTTTGACTAGTTTCGAGTCGTTTGGCGTCAAATTTGGAGGTTTGAGCGCGTTCTTGAATTGGGAAGTAGGCTTTGAGACGAGGTAAGTCTCCTTTCTAACCATGTAAGAGGGAATTAACCCCATAGGTAAATTAAATAAATATTTGTACCTATCTGTGGGGGCTACATACGTACGTGGTGACGAGAGTCTGTACGTAGCTACTATTATTTTATTGTCCGGGTAGTTTAGGGCCCGTATCATGCTATATTTGAAATGCTTGCGTCCTTACTTGCTATTATAATCACTTAAGTCATGCTGGAAATTGATAAAAATAATTATAGAAAGTTATACTTACTTATTTGAGGATTTGTATGAAATACTTGACTGTAAATGGAAAATGTGTGCTTTCTTGAAAATAAATTGTTATTTGTGGATCGAGCCGAGCGCCTCAATAGTAAATAGATGCATCTATGGTTCGCGCTGTTCGACCCTCCGGCAGTGCACAGTTTAATATTATATTGAACCGAGCCGTACGACCTCGGCATATTTGCGCATGTTAATTATTCGGATCACTCTGTGATTCATACTGCTTAAATGCCTTGAAATGTATGTTGTTAATTGATAAGACTGAGATTGGAATTATATTTATGAAAGAAGAACTTATCACTTCCTGTTATTAAACTGTCAGTATTATTCATGATATCCCTGCTAGTATAACACTTTAATCATATTATTGTTAGCCTGGTAAGTGTCAAGTCGACCCCTCGTCACTACTTCTTCGAGGTTAAATTGGATACTTACTGGTACATATTGTTCATGAACTCATACTACGCTTCTATACTTACTTGTAAAGGATCTGAGGCGGATGCATCTAGTTACCCGCCCGACGCGCATATTTGATATTGGATTGAGACTTCACGGTGAGTTGCCCCCTTCGAGCCATTCAGCAGCATGCCGGAGTTTCTCTTTTGCTTGTATCTGTCTATTCTATGTCAGACAGTAGGATAGTCATCTTTTGTATATTCTGCTAGTTGCCCACTCACTTGTGACACTAGATCTTGGCACATATTAGTAGACTTGATTTTTGGGTAGTATTTCTATAGTTATGATTTCCTCTAGTTGTTTCCGTTTTGCATGCCTTAAAATCCGTTATTTACCAAGTGCTTTAAATTTAAGTAAAGTTAGATATTGGGTTTGCTTAATAAAAATGGGAATTCACTAGTTGATCAGTGTTGGCTTGCCTATCAACGGTGTTGGGCGCCATCACGGCCTATAATGAAATTTGGGTCGTGACGGTAGTCATCCTCTGTTGAGCCCTCTATAGGTGGTATTTCAGCAGTAGTTATTTGAACTCCCTTGTCAACAGACTCCTATCCAACTCTTCTATAATAGAATCTCCTACAATATAAGGTAAGTGGAGTGGTGGAGGTTGACCATACAAGGCTTCATATGGTATTGGTCTGAATTGAGGAGTAAAATGTGGTATTATACTACCACTCAGCAGATGCCTAGTAAGAGAAATAGTCTTTCTGGGAATCAGAACAAAAGCACTTGAGATATGTCTCCAAACACCTATTGACAACCTCTGTTTGCCCATCGGATTGATGATGGTAGGCTGTGGAAGTGCTGAGAGTGAGTCCATGCATAAAGAACAATTATTGTCATAGTTTACTAGTGATATAGGGTCCCTATCACTCACTATATCTTTTGGTATTCCATGCAGTTTGAACGCATGCTCCATGAAGAATTTTGCAATATCACCAGCTGAGTATGGATGTGACACTCCAGTAAAGTGAGCATACTTTGTTAGTTTGTCCACTACCACCCAAATTACTGACTTTCTTTGGGCCTTTGATAAACCCTCAATGAAATCCAGACTAATTCTGCTCTAAGCTAGTGAGGGTAGTTTGAGAGGTTGAAGTAGTCCTGGGTAAGGTGTGGTTTCATACTTGCTTCCCTGGCAAGTATCACATTGCTTGACATGAACCTGGACATCCTCCTTCAGCCCTTTCCAATAAAAAGGGCAGCTATTCTCCTATAAGTACGGTATATTCCAGAGTGTCCTCCAATAGGAGAGTTGTGCCACAATTGTACAATGTCCTTCCTCAGCTGTCCATCAGGCCATACTACCAGCTTCCTATTCCTTCTGAGTTGCTCATGCACAAAGGAATACCCATTTCTTTGCTACCTTATTCTCCTTCCCCTTCTTGTATTCAATAATGAAATCATACTGCATGAGTTTGGTTATCCATTTAAGTTGAGACCTTGTGTGCAGTTTTTGCTCAAGGAGAAACTTTAAAGCTTTTTGATTTGTTTTCACTGAAAGGGCCTGCCTGTCAAATACTGATCCCACTTGTTCACTGCCATCACTAATGCTAAAATCTCCTTGTCATAAACAGATAATGCTTTGTGTTGAGGAGACAAACCTTTGCTTAAATAAGCAATTGGTTGTCCCTTTTGCATCAGAACAGTCCCTATTCCCATGCTACATGCATCAGTTTCTACCACAAAAGGCATAGAAAAGTCCGGCAGGACAAGCACTGGTGCAAAAGTCAAGGCTTCCTTCAATTTGTTAAAGGCTTCACTTGCCTTGTAGGACTACTAGAAGTTATCCTTTTTCAGTAGATCAGTGAGGGGTTTGCTCATAACCCCATAGCCCTTGATGAATCTTCTATAGTATCCTGCCAGACCTAAGAATCCCCTTAGTTGTTTGAAGTTAGCAGGCTCAGCCAAGCCTGTATAGCTTCTATTTTTTTAGGGTCAGTGGTTACACCTTCAACAGCAAAAACACACTTATTTTATTTGGCAAAGAGCTAGTGTTGCACCAGCAAATCAAAGGTGATCTTGAGATGTTGAACATGATCTTCTAAGATTTTGCTGAATACCAAATTATCATCAAAGAAGACCAGAATGAATTTCCTCAGGTAAGCCTTGAATATATGGTTCATCAGCCCTTGAAAGCTTGGTGGGACATTAGTTAAGCCAAATGGCATTACTAGATATTCATAATGCCCAGAGTGATTTCTGAAAGCTGTTTTCTGTATGTCTGTAGGTGTCATCCTGATTTGGATGATAACCAGCTCTTAAGTCTATTTTAGAATAGACTTTTGACCCTCCCAACTCATTCAACAGCTCCTCAATGATGGGTATGGGGAACATGTCCTTCACAGTCAGCTTGTTCAATGCTATGTAGTCTACACATAGTCTCCAAGAGCCATCTTTTTTGCTTACTAGGACTACAAGGTATGCATAAGAACTAGAGTTGTATTGAATTATACATTGGCTTAACATTTCTTGTATCATTTTCTCAATCACATCCTTTTGAATATGGGAGTACCTATAGGATCTTGAGTTCACTAGTAGATTACTTTCCACTTGTGGAATATGATGATCAAACTCTCCTCTTGAAGGGGCAGTTGTTTTGGTTCACCAAATAGTTCCCTATACCCTTCAAGTAACACTTGTATCTCACTTGGTGCCTCTTCCTGCTCTGGGCTAATTCTTCCTCGATAATTCCTCTTGGGCAGACCTTGATTATGAATATTTTAGTACTGTTAACTGTGATCTTATTGAAGGGCTTAGAATTCACATTCTTGAATTAGGGATGGATTCCTTGCAAGGTAACTGATTTCCCTTGGTACATGAATCGCATCCATAGCTTTGCAAAGTTAACCCGTATATCCCCTAACTTGCACAACCATTGGATAAGTACCACACCACAGCTACCAATAGGAAGCACCAGGAAATCATATTTGAATACCACACCTTGCATTAACTATGTAAATCCCTTACTCCCCTTCACTGATTGTATCACTCTTTCATCGGCTATTGAGACATCTTGAGGACTCATCTAGTAAACCTTGCACCCAAGCCTTTTTGCTGCTTGTTAATTAATAAAATTATGAGTGGAGCCACAGTCAATCAATACATTAATTGGTTTTGTTCAGTGAAACCTTGAATCCTCAAAGTCCGGTATCCTCTAAAGTCATTCATAGCTTCTAAAGAGATTTCATAATTCTAAATAGGTTCTTCTTCCAGCTCTTGGTGTTCAGTGATTTCCTCAAGACCTGGTTCTTCTGTAGGAGTCAATTCTTCCTCCTCAATTTCTAAGTAGTACAGGTGTCTTTTAGCCTTGCATTTCTGTCATCACAGAAAAAACATATCCCATTTGCTCATTTCTCATCCGTCTCAGCTAGGGAGAACCTCCTTCTTCTGATGCTATCAAAGTTGGCAGTCAGTGGCTTCTTGTAACTAGGCATATTTCACTTAATGAAGCCACCAATTCATTAGCCTGCATGAGGCTTGTACATATTATGACGTGTAGAGGTGCTCTTGATTGCTTTGCTTTGGGCAGCAAAGGTAGCCTCCTACAGCTGCTAAGATTTCCCACTCTAACAACATTACTGAATTCATGTTTCAGGTTATTCAAAAAGATACTGATGGCGTGTTCAGTAGAGAGGTTGATCCTTGTCATTACGCTCACAAATACCTTTTGATAAGGTTATCGCGCATATTGGTAAGTTGTTTTGGCTAAGGGAAAAGAACATAAGTGGTAATTTGAGCAAAGGAATTGGTAAAGGTGTGCTATAGTTGGCCTGATTGGCTCATGTTCAAGCTTTGGGAAGACTCAAGATTTGTGTTTCGTACGGAGGTGATTTACAAGGAAGTGATTCAGTCGGGTGCTTCATCGAGATGGGTGTTCATGTGTCAGCGGAGCATCGAAGCTGATTGTATTTGAGACCAAGCTAGAGTGGATGACTCTTAACTATGGTCCTAGTGAATTCAAAGGTTAAGAATGTGGTGCCTAAGGATTCAAGCCCGTAGTATGGTTAAGAATCGAGCTTTTGTAGCAGCTTATGATAAGAGGCTCATAATGTTCTATGATGTTTTTGACTTGTAGGGTAGCATTGGGAGGAAAAAGAGAGAAAGACTTTGGGTTTGTAAAGGAATTATCAGAACGGTTGTATCAGTTGAAGATGCGAATGTGCGTGCAAGGAGTGTATGAAATGATTCATAGGTTTGGAGATAGGGTGGTCTCGTGGAATGGGGTCACTCAAGGTGAGTTTGATTCAGGTTGGTGATGTAAGGAATGGAGCTATTATTATCTCCAAGGCAAATTAAGGATGAATTAGAAGAAGATAGATTGGTTAGCCATGGTTGATTTGGCATAGCGATGGCGGTACGTGCGAGGCTCGACGGCCGCCGTAGTTGATATCGTTTGGAAGTATTCAAGTATTATGGCCTGTTATGTTTAGGCGGATCCCGAAAGGGTTATGGTGGTTTAGGCCACTACTTGAGGATTTGAATGTTCTACAGTTATGCAAATTCACTCATGTGTTCCTATGGTTCTCTTGGAATGAGTTAAATAATTTCTATGTGAGGAAGTGTTTACCATGTTAGTGGTTCGGGAGTTGTGATGAAATTCTTGTACTATCGCATGCAGGCTTGTTAGGTGCAGTGAATGGTATGAAACTTGAAAGTGAGGATCAAGGTTGCGGTTTGGTGTTGACAAGGATGTCACGAGCTCGGATGAGCATGAAATGGATTTGACTGATTAGGGTAAGCTGGCATTGTTTTCACGAGCTCACACCTCAGTTGTGCTTGAGATTGTTAGCTTATGGCGCTATATGTCCCCTCAGGTATGGTATTATGCACTTAGCGTGCTTGTGACCGATATTCGGTATTTTTTTTGTTATGAGAAATTTAGCTCGATGTGTATCTCCTTATGTGAATTTTATATGTGGATCGGGTGGCACACCGCCATGGGTATGTTGTTTGGATCGGCTTGCACGCCGCGACAGGGTTTTGTTGAGTACAGTTCCCTATATCTGTTTTTGTGTGTTTTGTTTCCCATTTTCTAAGAAAAGTTCATATTAGTTGTGTGAGTTGAGTAGTCCCTTCCAAAGTTCACTTTCCTTATGTATCACGTTCGAGCTTCTGGCCTATTGGCATGTTGTGGCATCATATGGGATTTTTTATCATGACTGGGGTGACTTATTGCCTGAGCAGTTCGTACTGGGTGAGACGAGATTATTGGATCTAGGATCAGTGCAGTCAGATTATATGAAGTATATTAAAGAGCAAAGATCATTATTTGGTTCAGAATGAGGTAATGTTCTTGTCAGAAGTATAGACTCAATGATTTGTTGACTCGACAGTTGGTTATGAATTTCTACACATCTCTTCCGTCATGGCAGTATTGCAAGAGTTTGAATAAGACTTATATTTATCATGAGGTGCATTGTGAGCATCAGATTCGGGATATGTCAGTTATTATGATCGGAGAATGTTATTATGGTCCTGAGAATGATGTGGTGCATGGTGAGAATTCGGCAAAGGCAGGCAGTCACGTTCGGGTACCTCGTGTAGTGATTGATACGGTGTTCATATATTGGAAGCAGGCCTGGCAGAGAATTCCAGATGTTGGAATTGGGCTCTAAGCTTATTTTCTTGAATAAAAGGGAATATTTTCAGAATTGATCGAGCTAATGTGCTCAACCGGGTTGTAGTATCACGGATAGGTGCACGAAGTGTTAAACAGCGATTTCGGACAACTCCAGCACAGTTCCTAGCACGTTCGAAGACGAACGTATGTTTAAGTGGGAGAGAATGTAACGACCCGACCGGTCGTTTTGAGCTCTAGCGCGTCGTTCAACAGTTTGAGGCCATGAGCATCTTCACTTCAGGTATTATGACTTGTACGCATGGTCGGAATCTAACTCCGGGAAGTTCGAAGTTGATTTGGAAAGAGAATTCTCATTTTGGAAGCTTTAAGTTGAAAGAATTGACTAAGATTGGATTTTTGAATAAACGACCTCGGAAGTGGGATTTGAAGATTCCATCCGGTTCGTATGATGATTTCGGACTTGGGCGTATGCCTGGATCGGGTTTAGGGTGACCCGGGTGGTTTTGGCGCCTAATGTGGAAGTTAGCATTTTTGGAAGAACTTCATAAATTTGGGTTGATGTGCATTTCAATGCTATCGATGTCCGTTTGGGATTCCGAGTCTGGGAATGGCTCCGTGTGGTAATTTTGGTATTGGGAGCGCGATCGGAAGTGAATTCGAAGGTCTGTATATCATTTTGGGGTCATTTGGCTAAAGATAGAAATTTGAAGGTTTTTGAGAAGTTTGACCGGAAGTGGACTTTTTGATATCGAGGTCGAATTCCGATTCCGGGAGTTAGAGTAGGTCCTTTATGTCAAATGTGACTTGTGTGCAAAATTTGAGGTCAATCGGACGGGATTGGATAGGTTTCGGCATGGAATGTAGAAGTTTGATATTCTAAAGTTCATTAAGCTTGGATTGGAGACCGATTCATGATTTTAGCTTTGTATAATATGATTTGAGGCCTCAAGCAGGTCCGCATTATGCTATGGGACTGGTTGGTATGATTGGTTGGGCTCCCGTGGGCCTCGGGTGGATTCCGGATGGTAAACGGATCAAATTTGGAATTCGAAGAAGGACCGAAGCAGCTGGTATCTGGTGTAACCGCACCTGCGAGGTTTTGGCGGCAGGTGCGGAGCCGCGGAGCGGCATTGGTATCGCAGAAGCGGAAAATGGTTGGGCTTGGCTGGGGGCGCAGGTGCGATGCAGCTTCCGCAGAAGCGGGCGTGGGTGAGTTAGCTGAGACCGCACCTGCGATGGAAATTTCCGCAGATGCAGTAGGTGGACCACAGGTGCGAGAGGTTGGGCTGGGCAGTGTGTTCTTTATAGAACGAGTTTTGGCTCATTTTTCACACATTCTCACTTTGGTTGGGCGATTTTGTAGCCTTTGAAGAGAGGGATTTCATCATCAATCATGAGGTAAGTTAATCCCACCTCTTGCAAGTTAAATACACGGTTTTATTGCGGATTAAAGTATGGAAATTGGTAGAAACTTGGGGTTTTGGTGGAAAGACCTAGAATTTGTATTTTTGGATTTTGACCACGAATTTGGGTATGAAATTGAGAGTAAATTATATATTTGAGTTCGTGAGGTTATGGGTAAACCTTTCTTCGAAAAATTTCGGAATCCGGGCACGTGGGCCCGAGGGCGTTTTTTGTCAACTTTTCGATCGGGGTTAGGAATTGTTATAAATTGAATTATTATGAGTAATTGAACATATATTAGTGGATTTTCATAATTATTGGTTAGTTTTTGAGCATTGTGCATTGATTTGAGTCTTCGGAAGGGTGTGGAATGCCGGTTATGAACTTCGAAGTGAGGTGATTCTCCTTTCTAACCTTGTAAGAGGGAATCGTCCCCATAGGTGAATTAATTGGATATGTTCTTCTATTTGTGGGGGCTACGTATGCATGAGGTGACGAGAGTCCGTGCGTAGCTACTATTATGTTTAAGTCCGGGTAGTCTAGGACCCAAAAACATGCTTTACTTGCAATATTTGAAATCTTGTTGTCAAATTTAAAAATGCTTAAAATATATTGAACGTGTAAATGAATTTCGAAAAGAATAGTCATCATTTCTAGGTTTATAAAAGAGAAATTGCCTTTCTTGGATGATTTCTCCTTGATGAGTTCTTGATTGACTGTTTGAATGTGTTTATATATTGTGGAACGGGCCGAACGCCTCGGTAAATTAAATAGATGCATCTATGGTTCGCGCCATTCGACCCTCTGGCAATGCACAATTTAAATATTGTTGGATCGGGCCGTACGACCTCGGCATGATTTGCGCATGCTTGTGAATAAATATATAAATGATGAAAAGGAATTTGGGAACTTCCTATAAAAGAAAGAATTATACTTGCTTCGTTCTACTGAATTACAATCATGTTTTTAAAAAAATCCTCGATTTATTATATTATTGATGTATCATTATTGGACCACTAGTAAGTGTCAAAGTCGACCTCTCGTCTCTACTTCTTTGAGATTAGATGGGATACTTACTGAGTACACGTTGTTTTCCTGCTCATACTACACTTGCTGTGCATTTTTGTTGCACAGGCACATGTATTTCTAGTGGCCTACTGGGCGTAGCAGTATAGATGATACAGAGACTGGGTGAACTGCATTTCCCGAGGCGACTCGCAGCCAGTATAGTCTCTTTCAGCGTATTGTATTTATTTTCTGACCAATTTGTATTTCCAACAGTTCTTGCACTCTATTCGATTTTCCTTGTAATTGCTCATGCACTTGTGACACCGGGTTCTGGGATGATTATGGTATTATTTAATACTGAGTTTTTTTAATGACATGAGTATCTATTCGGTGGATTTTTGTACTTATTATTTAATGTTTAAAAGAAACGATTTCGAAAAATATTAAACCAAGAAATTACGAGTAAATTGGTGTTGGCTTGCCTGACAACGGTGTCCGGCGCCATCACGACCCTTAGTGGATTTTTGGGTCGTGACAACAGGGTATCAGAGCACTAGGTTCCCTTAGGTCTCACGAGTCATGAGCAAGTCTAGTAGAGTCCCGCGGATCGATATGGAGACGTTTGTACTTATCTTCGGGAGGCTACAGGGCTATTAGGAGCACTTCCCTTCTTGATATCCTCATCATGCGATTTGATTCCTTTGAGGCTTATGCCTTTATTTCCTTCCCAATCGATTTTATGCGACGCGAGCCGCTTATTATAAATCAAAAATTGAGAAATTTTAAAGGTAATACAGAGATGGTGCGGTTGCTTCTCCCTGCGTAGTTGATTTGACTATTGTTATCGCCTTGCGGAAGGATATTCTGCCGTTTCAGCCCAGTAGTTGTACTTCGAGAGCTCTGAGGCTAGGCACAAGTTTCCATGATGCTTATGAACGATTGTCGCGCGGTATTGATATGATGGTAGGATGCTTGCCTACGTGTCGGGGCAGTGAATGACTTGAAGGGAGGTTTACCCAGTGCATGATTTAGAGATTCGGTATTTTATCCCCGGCGAGGGAAAGGCAATCGGGATAAGAATGTTCAGATTTGAGTTGATGGAGTAATGAGGCTTGGTATTTGTGAGCGTGGTGGAATTTTCATCTGTGATGAGGTGCCGTTTTCCTTGTTGAACGTACTAAGTTCGCCGGTGTTAAGACCTTCTACAATTCGCCCTTGGGGCAGGATATTGTAAGATAGTATTGGAGAAGTGGCTGTCAGAGATCGCGGGGTGTGGTGGTTCAGGATTGAATGTGTATTTCTAATGTTGACGGCTCGAGAAGGATGATCTTCGAAAAGATTTACAAGTTAGTAGCGGTCTATTAGTTTGAGTGCTACCGAGATAGATGTTGATTTAAGGCAACTAGGTGGCGAAAGACGAGTAAGGACATGTGGGAAGTGTCATACGGTGGTTAAAATTCTAGAAGGCTAGCTGTAAGAAGCGAAAGTCGAGTAGTTGCTTAAGGAAGAGGGGTTTGGCCAAAGTGGGAGAGCGGTAGAGAAACGAATGGGTTCTGTGGTAGGATGACCACACACCCGGAGAAGGGGGCTAGAGTGAATTGGGAGTCAGGGCAGACAGTGACTGGGTTTACGGAATTGATTTGAATTATCGGCTATTATAGGGTGGGAGATTCGATACGACAGGAAGGAGTTGCTTGATATGAAGAAGGATACAACATGACTTCGAATTGGAAGATATTGTTGCACATTTAGTTGATGTCCATAAGAAGTGAACGAACTAGTACAAATTGTGAATGAGTACGGACTCAGGATGGGTTATTGATGTTGTAGTAGTTGTGTCCCATGCACCATCGTTGGAGATGTCGGCATGTAATTTCCACAGGTCGGTTATCTCTTGTGAGCATATAAATGGTCGTGTGGTTGGCGAAGCTTCTGCGAAGGATTCTACTGGCTATACGGTAAAAAGATCGGTCGTGTGAACGTGGTTAATGATTCAGAGTGTTCATAAAGAGTTTTACATAAAGATTTCGAGGAATTTGGCGGGTTGGTTGTGCTAGATCATGTCAACAATGAAGAAAGAATCTTGTTGGGTTCAAGAGTTATGTCATGGTGGCTTCAAGCTAAGTGGGAGAGTCCCACCGCCTACGATTGGGTTGTACGGTTATCTTCTTGTGAGGTTTCGGGTTATCGGCGTATTGGTAAGTTGTTTCGGCTAAGGGAAAAGAACATAAGTGGTAATTTGAGCAAAGGAATTGGTAAAGGTGTGCTATAGTTGGCCTGATAGGCTCATGTTCAGGCTTTGGGAAGACTCAGGATTTGTGTTTCGTACGGAGGTGATTTACAAGGAAGTGATTCAGTCGGGTGCTTCATCGAGATGGGTGTTCATGTGTCAGCGGAGCCTCAGAGCTGATTGTATTCAGGACCAAGCCAGAGTGGATGACTCTTAACAACGGTCCTAGTGAATTCAAAGGTTAAGAATGCGGTGCCTAAGGATTCAAGCCCGTAGTATGGTTAAGAATCGAGCTTTTGTAGCAGCTTATGATGAGAGACTCATAATATTCTATGATGTTTTTGACTTGCAGGGTAGCATTGGGAGGAAAAAGAGAGAGACTTTGGGTTTGTAAAGGAATTATCAGAAAGGGTATATCAGTTGAAGATGCGAATGTGCGTGCAAGGAGTTTATGAAACGATTCATAGGTTTGGAGATAGGGTGGTCTCGTGGAATGGGGTCACTCAAGGTGAGTGCGGATTCAGGTTGGTGATGTAAGGAATGGAGCTATTATTATTTCTAAGGCAAGTTAAGGATGAATTAGAAGAAGATAGATTGGTTAGCCATGGTTGAATTGGCATAGCGATGGCAGTACGTGCGAGGCTCGACGGCCGCCGTAATTGATATCGTTTGGAAGTATTCAAGTTTATGGCCTGTTATGTTTAGGCGGATCCCGGAAGGGTTATGGTGGTTTAGGCCACTACTTGAGGATTTGAATGTTCTATGGTTGATGACAACAAGATACTACACATCAGTCGTAAACATGCTAAGTGTATAACACCATTCCCTGGGGAGACATATAACGCTATAATCCACAAACTCGAGCACAACTGGGGTGCGATACAAGATTTGAATCTCAAGAGCCATTCTGCTCATATAACATCATTGCCACGCGGAACTTCAACACATAAAAATTTACCAAGCCGTCTCATAACTCATACGGCGCAATACATCATTACCTGGAATAGCTGATGACAAAATAACACCCTGACTGTTCCTCCATAAGGAACGCTTGCTGAAACGAACAAAACTGGCCTGATATAAAGCCATGCTATCATATAAATCAATCCACTGATCTCAAGCCGATTTCTGATTGCACCAACTTGGCTAATAACCTTTCAAAGGTCCATAGTAACCCCCTTTTCCTCATAACACATAAGAACAACCGTCATAACCGGAGCAACCTCCTCAGTTCGCAACCCAACAAACAAAGTGCCCTCCTGGCATAAATTCTCAAATTAATGATGTTACCACAATCCTCATACTTGGTTTAAATCTTTAGTCAATCAAGTGACTACATGTCACACTTATACAATCTTCCCGTGGGACACGCTCCCACAATCTTCCGAAATGAATAACGGGTCCGCACATCTAAACCATCGGCCGCACTAACGCTGAAAAGCGATCAAGAATCCTTAACCAGGATGCAAAGCCTTTTTCACAACACATCGATCTCAGGTGACAAAGAAGACAATACCAATTTACTTTAAACATTCCACCCTTTTTCTTGCTCATCCGAGCTCGTGACATCTTTGTCCACACCGAGTTGTTACCTTGATCTTTACTTTGAATACCATACCACCCACTGCACCTAACATGACACATACGACTTCGGGACCGCTAATAGGCTAACACTTCATCACTTAAAAGCTTTCCACTTAACTCACTTAAGGAGAACCATAGCAACACTTAGGTGAATTCTCATAACCGTAGAATATGCAAACCTCCAAGTAGTGGCCTGAGCCAACATGGCCATTCCAGGATCCGCCTACACATGACAGGCCATATCAGAAGAGTGCTTCAGAACAACATTAATTTTGGCGACCGACAAGCCTCACATGCACCGCCACAAATCATACGCATGACTTGATCACGGTGAAGGAATTGACCCCTACCACCAATACGCCAACTCAACTATGTTTAACCAATATATCTTCCTTCGGTTTACCCCGATTGCCTTAGTAATAACAATAACTCCTTTCAACACATAACACACCCCATCCGCACTCACCCCGGGTGACCTGGAACTGCGAGACCATGCTGTCTCAAATCCCATGAACCATTTCATACCTTCCTTGGGCGTACATTCGCACCCTCAATTGGATTTTTGAATAAACGACCTTAGAATCGGGATTTGAAGATTCCAGCAGGTTCGTATGATGATTTCGGACTTGGGCGTATGCCCGAATCGGGTTTTGGGTGACCCGACAGCGTTTTGGCACCTATTGCGGAAGTTAGCATTTTTGGAAGAATTTCATAAATTTGGGTTGAAGTGCATTTCAATGCTATCGATGTCCGTTTGGGATTCCGAGTTTGGGAATGGCTCCGTATGGTGATTTTGGTATTGGGAGCACGATCGAAAGTGAATTCGGAGATCTGTAGGTTATTTTGGGGTCATTTAGCTAAAGATAGAAATTTGAAGGTTTTTGAGAAGTTTGACCGAAAGTAGACTTTTTGATATCGGGGTCGAATTACGATTCCGCAAGTTAGAGTAGGTCTGATATGTCAAATGTGACTTGTGTGCAACATTGAGGTCAATCGAACGGGATTTGATAGGTTTCGGCGTCGAATGTAGAAGTTTGATATTCTAAAGTTCATAAGCATGGATTGGAGGCCGATTCATGATTTTAGCGTTGTGTGATATGATTTGAGGCCTCAAGCAGGTCCGCATTATGTTATGGACTGGTTGGTATGATTGGTTGGGGTCCCGGGGGCCTTCGGTGGATTCCGGATGGTTAACGGATCAAATTTGGAATTTTAAGAAGGACCGAAGCAGCTGGTATCTGGTGTAACCGCACCTGCGAGGTTTTGGCCGCAGGTGCGGAGCCGCAGGAGCGGCATTGGTATCGCAGAAGCGAAAAATGGCCGGGCTTGGCTGGGGGCGCAGGTGCGATGCAGCTTCCGCAGAAGTGAGACCGTAGAAGCGATCCTAGCCCCGCAGAAGCGGACGTGGGCGAGTTAGCTGAGACCGCACCTGCGATGGAAATTTCCGCAGACGCGGCAGGTGGACCGCAGGTGCGAGAGGTCGGGCTGGGCAGTTTGTTCTTTAAAGAACGAGTTTTGGCTCAATTTCACACATTTTTACTTTGGTTTGGTGATTTTGGAGCCTTTGAAGAGAGGGATTTCATCGTCAATCATGAGGTAAGTTAATCCCACCTCTTGTAAGTTAAATACATGGTTTTATTACGAATTAAAGTATGGAAATTGGTAGAAACTTGGGGTTTTGGTGGAAAGACCTAGAATTTCTATTTTTGGATTTTGACCAGAGTAAATTATATATTTGAGTTCGTGAGGTTATGGGTAAACCTTATTATCGCAAAATTTCGGAATCCGGGCACGTGGGCCCGATGGCGTTTTTGTCAACTTTTCGATCGGGGTTAGGAATTGTTATAAATTGGAATCGTCCCCATAGGTGAATTAATTAGATATGTGCTTCTATTTGTGGGGGCTACGTATGCACGAGGTGACGAGATTCCGTGCGTAGCTACTATTATGTTTAAGTACGGGTAGTCTAGGACCCAAAAGCATGCTTTATTTACAATATTTGAAATCTTGTTGTCAAATTTAAAAATGCTTAAAATATATCGAACGTGTAAATGAATTTCGAAAAGACTAGTCATCGTTTCTAGGTTTATAAAAGAGAAATTGCCTTTTCTTGGATGAATGCTTCTTGATGAGTTCTTTATTGACTGTTTGAATATGTTTATATATTGTGGAACAGGCCGAATGCCTCGGTAGATTAAATAGATGCATGTATGGTTCGCGTCATTCGACCCTCTGGCAGTGCACAGTTTAAATATTATTGGATCGGGCCGTACGACCTCGGCATGATTTGCGGATGCTTGTATTTCTTGCCTTGAAATTTATTGAACTTGATATTGTTTCTTCCCGGCTTGAGAATAAATGTATAAATGATGAAAAGGAATTTGGGAACTTCCTATAAAAGAAAGAGTTGTTTACTTGCTCGTTCTACAAAATTACAATCATGTCTATAAAAAAATCCTCGATTTATTATATTATTGATGTATCATTATTGGACCACTAGTAAGTGTCGAAATCGACCTCTCATCTCTACTTCTTCGAGATTAGACGGGATACTTACTGAGTACATGTTATTTTCGTACTCATGCTACACTTGCTGTGCATTTTTGTTGCACAAGCGCATGTATTTCTAGTGGCCTACTGGGAGTAGCAGCATAGATGATATGGAGACTAGGTGAGCTGCATTTCCCGAGGCGACTCGCAGCCAGTATAGTCTCTTTCAGCGTATTGTATTTATTTTCTGTCCAATTTGTATACCGGACAGTTCTTGCACTCTATTTGATTTTCTTTGTAATTGCTCATGCACTTGTGACGCCGGATTCTGGGATGATTATGGGATTATTTAATATTGAGTTTGTTAAAGACATCAATATCTATTCGGTGAAATTCAGTACTTATTGTTTAATGTTTAAAAAAAACGATTTCGAAAAATATTAAACCAAGAAATTACGAGTAAATTTGTGTTGGGTTGCCTGACAACGGTGTCCGGCGCCATCACGACCCTTAGTGGATTTTTGGGTCGTGACACTCAAGGTACCCGCGCTCACTGGGGGTGTGTAGACTCCAGAGGAGCTCCTACAGCCCAAGAGCTATAATCCGCACGGACAACTCACGTGCTATACTCTCAATATCCTCGCAACACAAGCACTCGGCCTCACTCAGTCATAAACCTCTCAAGCTACTCGGGCTATCAGTAAAAATAGGGTGCTTAGCCCAAAAATATCATTTATGCATCAAAACGGAGTAGTAAAGACTGAGTTTAGATCTTAAATCAAAACAGTGAAAGGATAACAGGAAAAGGTCCCTAAGGGTCGAAACAGCTTGGCACGAGGCCCAAGTATGGCATTCAGCCCAAATTATAGAAATTCTTTCTAAAACATATAAGTATCATATAGTTTTCAGTCAAATGCGCAACTTAATAGTTGCTACGGGACGGACCAAGTCACAATCCCCAGCGGTGCACGCCCACACACTCGTCATCTAGCATGTGCGTTACCTCGAAATAGTGAAACAATGTGAATTCCGGGGCCTTATACCCTTAGGACAAGATATACAATCATTACTTACCTCGAACTGGTCAAATCCCTACTCCGCAACGCCCTTGCCTCTGGAATCGGCCTCCGAACGTCTCGAGTCTGACCAAAAGCAATACAATACAATCAATATAGGCCAATGAACCAATTCCATACAAAAAATTATCGAATTATACCAAAATCCCTAAATTCACCCAAACCCAGCCCCCCGGCCCCACGTCTCGAAATCCGACAAAAATCACAAAACTAGAAACTCCTTTCACTCTCGAGTCTATACATACCAAAATCATCCAAATCCGACCTCAAATGGTCTCTCAAACCCTCAATTTAAACTCTCCAATTCCAAGCCCTAATCCCTTCAATTTCATCCCCAATTTCTACAAATTTCATGCTTAAACAACTAAAAATCACCATAATCACGAGTGTTAGGCTCAAGAAACTTACCACAATGAAGAACCCCTTGATTTCCTCTTCAAAACTCCCCAAAAGCTCCAATCTCGTCTTCAAAAATGGAGAAAATAGGCAAAAATTCGCGAAGGAACCTTTATATACATTCTGTCCAGCAATTTCTGCATCTTTGGTTCCCATGTCGCTTCTGCGATGGCGCACCTGCGGAAAATCCATCGCAGGTGCGGTTTTCACTTAAAACTCAAGTCCCGCTTCTACGGTCAAATAGCTGTATCTGCGGTCTCGCAGGTGCGGTCCCATGTCCGCATTTGCGACTCCTGCCCTTCTCATCTACGGCCGCTTCTACGGCTGCTCTTGCGGATCTGCGGGCCCGCACCTGCGGTTCCCATTCCGTAGGTGCGGTTATGATAGCTGAGAACAATCTTCAGCATTCCTCCAACTTCCATCCTTGATCCGTCAACCACCCGAAATCAACCCGAGGCCCTTGGGACCTCTACCAAACATACCAACAAGTCACATAACACCATTCAAACTTATTCAAACCTTTAGGACACTCAAAACAACATCAAACACCAAATCACCTCGGATTCAAGCCTAAGAACTTCCAAACTTCCGAATTTCGCAAACGAAGCCGAAACCTAACAAATCACCTCCGAATGACCTAAAATTTTGCACACGCGTCACAAATGACACTATGGACCTACTCAAATTTCCAGAATTTCATTCCGACCCCGATATCAAAATTTCCACTGCCGGCTGAGAAACGCCAAATTTTCAATTTCGCTAATTCAAGCCTAAATCTACCATGGACCTCCAAATTAGGTTTCGGATGTGCTCCCAAGTCCAAAATCACCTAACGAAGCTAACCGAACCATCAGAATTTCCATCCGAAATAAGTCAATATCCGATTAACTTTTCCAACTTAAGCCTACTCAAAAGAGATTAAGTGTCTCAATTCACTCCAAAACCACTCTGAACCCGAACCAACCAACACAATACGATGAAATACAGCTGAAGAACTCATAAAGAAGTAAAAATGGGGGAAACGGGGCTATAACTCATGAAACGACCGGCCGGGCCGTTACAAACTTCCTTTCCTTTTTTAGAGTTTCCAGGCCTATTTACCATTTTAAATTCCTCAAATGTTTCTTTCAAGTCCACTACTACCACTACTAGGTCTTCTCTTTCTTGCTCAATGATAGCAACTCTCTCAGACAAGGTTTTTTTTTCTTTACTTGCACACTCAATGGTTTCTTTTAAGTCCACAACAACAACCATTAGATCATCTCTTTCATGTTCTATACTAGCAATTTTCTCTTCTAAGGCATTCTTTTCCTATTATAGGTTCTCTATTGTTTCTTTCAAATTGACTACAACGACTACTAAGTCATCTGGTTTGTTCAGCTTCCTCTAGTTCCATAGTTAATGCATCTTTATCATTGATGAGACTATGGTATGCATCAATTAGCACATTTGCTAATGACATGAGCTTTTTAGGAGAGTAAGATTTCAGATTTCTCTGAACATCCATAAACCTACCTCATCGTCGTCATCATCTTCATCCTCATCATATTGAGCCATTAGAGCAAAGATTGAATCATACTCAGTTGTTTCATTTTCCATTGCCTCATTGAACTACCACCATGGTCTTCTTCTTCAGATTATCTGGAGGAGTCTTGATGACGCCCAACTATGCCTTATAAAAGACAAAGCGGTCGTTGCAAATATAATCCGGTTTTTCAAGTACGGAGTCGAATCCTCATGGAACTAACCTATCTATTACAACTATTCGTGATGCTAATACAAGTTAAACCAATTTCCAGATGCAAGATTTTTATCAATAAACTGGGAGATTTATTTAACTAATGTAAAAGGATATTAAAACTAACAATATTCTAAATCAAAGATAATTCGATGGTAAAAAGATCTAGGGAATTGATTTCCCCAATTGCTAGCTTAATTCTTAACTCTTTTGCTATAATCTCGCTGTGATACTCTATGAGGATTATGAGCTATGGGTTATCACAATTATCTCTCGATCAACTACGATAATTTACTAGAGCATTCTCTCGAACTACTCTAGCTGATAGTTTATGCAGCTTGGAAATCTCCCACCAAA
Source organism: Nicotiana attenuata (assembly GCF_001879085.1). Classification (NCBI taxonomy): domain Eukaryota; kingdom Viridiplantae; phylum Streptophyta; class Magnoliopsida; order Solanales; family Solanaceae; genus Nicotiana; species Nicotiana attenuata. Next base: position 47,793 of record NW_017675732.1, read on the forward strand.
GTTTCGTTATCTCTAACCCCACTTTTAAATTCAAGTAATGAATTATTCAATTACCCAAAAGTGGTGTTGTTCAACAACAATCTAACCTAGTATTCTTTCTCAAGCAACACAAGGCAATTAGACACGATTAATCAAGGGCCCATTCAATTAATCATCATACAAAGCATAGTTGAACAATCATATAATAAACCCGGCTCGATTTCAACAAAATTGAGTCAAAACTTCCTCTAGCAATTGGTTCCATCAACCCTAGATTAAATGTTTGGCTATTCATAGTAAAGCAAGATAAAACCATAAAATTCATAATTCGCAAATAATGATAACAAGAAGAGGATTGAAAAACTCTAATGGTGTCTTGATCTTCTCACACTTGTTCTTGCCTCCAATTGAGTCTAAAAACAAGCTTAACCTTGACTTTGGCGAGTTTGTTGAGTTTATATAGGGTTAGGATATGTTTCCCACGATTTATACTTTGGCCCTCAAACTTCTTGGCTGTCTCCAGATCCACCACATTCTATTTCTCGCCTTCTTTCACCGCAGTCCCACCGCGGTCGCGGTGAGCTGTTGCCTAGTTTTTCTTTACCTTTTCTTGCTCGTTTTCGTCCGGGCTCGTCTTGATTGGCCTTGTATCTACATATTCGACCCCAAAATACTCTATATTCTCCTCCCAACTCGGGGTAGTTCCTGCAAAGCATAAAAAACTCAATTAGAGTATTTTGTTATCATTTAGCATTTAAAACATCAATAAAGTATGGTTAACTTAAGGCATAAATAGCATCTACATCATATAATATAGGCTACTATCAACACCCCACACTTAAACCTTTGCTAGTCCTCTAGCAACAAAACCACACTCTATAGGCCTAATCGTCATTAGGTCACTTCCCTACTCCTTATACCAAGAAATAATTCACATGGATAGACTACCTTAGTGTAACCTTCTAACCTCAAGAGTGGACTCTCTTTCTAGCCACGCAATGTCCCTAACCGGCATACAGTCAGTCAATGGTTCAGACTTGCCTTTCCTTCATGAAGCATGTGCCTACTCACCACAAAAGAGACTTGTGTCATGTTATTACAATTCACACACTGAGGAATTCAAACACGTAAGATTTCACTCACCCTCAGAAATAAATTTTTATGCCACAAACAACACACCATAGGCTTGCCCCGTAGTGTAATACTCGACTAATCGAGCCCATTTGGTCTAGAATCAAGTAGGACTTTATTTAGTTGTAATATTGGCTGCAGGACAGGTAGGATACATATGGGTATAATGACTACACCTCCCTAAGCACTTCAATACACTTTCCACTTTTAAGTCCATACCTTATCAAACCTTCATTCCACCTTTACATCATTAATTTAACCCCCCTACTTCTCTATGCACACTTTCTCTTTTGAAGACCACCACCATTTTGAGACTTATTTTTGTAAAAATTATTCAGCTCAGTATTTTTTTTTTAGATTCAGGTGGCTTCTAATATTGTTTATCACACAGTGCACCCCGTTTGTTTTTAAGTCTTCTTGGTTCCACTCAAAAGCCCAACCAACCACCCCACACTTTAACTTTTCCATATTCGTTACAATTCAAGTGCTTCTAAGAGGTGATAGGGTTCAAATAGATTGGTACTTCAAAACTTGGTAAGGCTTGTAATGTGGTTGCCAAGGAAACAGGATTACAGGCTCAAAGGGGTTAACTAGGATATATACACTTTGGTGGGTAAAAACATATATAGATAGGTTCAACAAGGGAATGCCTATATCATTTTCCAGACCAATTAAGACTACCATTTCGCTTTGTGCACACACAGGGCAAGTTCTAGGCATTGAGTTTTAGCATAGAATACACAAAGCCTCACTCACACATGGCACATGACTCAATTCGGTTAGGACCATCTGACACTCTGCTCAAAGTGTTTAAGCCAACTCAAGAACACACAATTTAAGGCTTTATTGCTAGAGTCAACTAATGAGCCTAAATGTCACACTAAAGCAATCTCTATTCAAGGCACCATGGAGTCAAGGGATCCTATTCTAATCTTTCCTCACCCAAAAGTTCCTAAACTACAAAAGAAAAACTAACTATACCCAGTTCAAATGGAAACCCTTGGAAAAGAACCGCGGTTTAAAAAAAATCAAGGGGGAGTTGATACACTACCTAATAGAAGAAAATTCTTTTGTTTTTTATCGACTTAAGTCCCTCAAGAGACCCGTCGAGAGGTGTCCGTCTTCGGTCCAAATCGAAGTTAATTAAAAACAACCAAAAACACCAAACAACAACAACACCAAACAAATGTATACAATTGTACAATAACAACCATCCCCACCCCACACTTAAAGATTCGGCATGTCCCCATGTCAAAGAATTTAAAGCAGAGTAAGGTAAGGGGACTTCGCTGGTGCTCAATCCTGATCAGTTACGATGCCAGGATCGAGGTGACACGCTCGTCCTAGCGCCCTGAGCTAGCCCATGATCTTTTTCTCTGACCTAGCATTTTGAGTAGCCAAATTGTCAACTCTAGTACTTAGGTCAGTGATCGAAGTGCGTAAGCCAGCCATTTCTTGCTCCAGGTCTATCATACGGGTACTCCTGCGGGCCTATGATGGATCTGCCTCATCAGCACTCTGCTCTGGTGGGGCGGCAGCATACATAGTTCCCTCATCATCATCATCGGTCTCATCATCAGCGTCAACCACCACAACCGGCTCTTTCCCAACTGTGATTTTGCTAGCTCTGAATGGGGCTTTCAATGACGCCTCCTCAATTCGTCATAGATACGTGGGCATTCAACTTGCAAGGCAGGCCTGTCAATGTGTACTTCTGGCAATAGCTTTTTGGACGCCTTTGCATTAAACTTATCTTGAGCTGCTTTGGAAACAAACTGAGAGCGGTCAAACTGGTCCGCACTAGCCTGACCCCAAGCTCTGGATGGCCCTCCTGGTCCACTAGCGGAGGAACCTGTGGCACGTCTCTTCCTTGACTGGTGCATTGTACCTGACAAAATAGATGCTACTATTAGTGAGGGTGTGAGTTGTGTGAACCCTAGGTGGTTACTCAGACTTCACCACCACCATGGTCATATTAGCCATGACAGCTCCATTGGGGCAATTTCACAAACACCTTGTGAGCATGGTCTATAATTGAACATACCTAACCTGTAGAAGCATAAATTCACCCCCCACATCAACCATTCTCACTTCACAATTCCATTCCACCACACTTAACTTTACACAACAATATCAAACTCGTCTCTACAACATTTTTACACATTACCCACTAAAAAGAAGAAAAGAAAATCAAAAGGCTAACTTTAAATACTACAACAATTAAAGCATTAACTTGCAAAATAGAAAAGTACAAGAAGAGAGATGGAAAGCTTGCCATACCTGATTCTTGTAGAAGCTAAGAGTAATGGAAGTTTGGGAAGAGAGAGTTGGAAGTGGGTGGGTGTGTGTGGGAGAGAAGAGGTTGTGTGAGAGATGTGAAGAAGAAGAAGAAGAAAGGGGCATAAGTTAGGTTTGGGGTTGGAAGAAGAAGATATGGGAAAATGGAGGGGGGGTTATTTGATTTAATTTTATGAGGGGGGGGGGGGTAGAAGAAAAAAAAATTTAAGTCACTTACCTGGGCGCCGAAGTTCGCATTTCACCGTGGTCGCGCCGCGGTCCCACAGTGGCCGCAGTGAAGGAGGGGGAAAAATAGAATGTTCGCGTTTCATCGCGGTCGCGGTGGACAGAGCACTCCAAAACAGAATGCTCGTCAATTACCGCGGTTGCGGTCACGAGCTTTTTTTTTATAAGGCTGCTAGTCTCCTATACATCTGGTACAACATCAAACAAAAGACAAAGAAACAAAAGAAAACATGGGTTGCCTCCCACGCAGCGCCTGATTTAACATCGTGGCACGACGCAGGCTCATATCATCACTCCTCATTTGTGTAGTGGGGGTCTTCCAATGTTATCACCACGCTGTCCCCTTTTTCTTCAGGCATTCCAAGGTAATGTTTCAACCTCTGTCCATTCACTGTGAACTTGTTCGTCCCATCTTCAGATTCGATCTCTACAGCTCCACTTGAGAACATTTGCACTACTCTAAACGGTCCTGACCATGGGGACTTTAACTTACCCGGGAAGAACCTCAATCTTGAGTTATATAGTAGCACTAACTCTCAGGACTTGAAGTTCCGATCCAAGATGTGCTTGTCATGCATCAGTTTCATCCTTTCTTTATATAGTCTAGCACTCTCGAATGCCTGGAACCGGAATTCCTCAAGCTCATGCAACCCATTAACTCTGTTGGTGCCCACTGTCTCCATGTTTAAGTTCAGTTGCCGCAATGCCCACAGTGCTTTGTGTTCTAGCTCAACTGGAAGGTGGCATGCCTTTCCAAATACCAACTTGTATGGTGACATACCAATTGGAGATTTGAAGGCTTTGCAGTATGCCCACAATGCATCATCCAGCTTCCTTGCCCAATCAGTTCTTGTTGCATTCACTGTTTTTGAGAGGACACTTTTGATTTCTCTATTGGACACTTCTACTTGCCCGCTTGTTTGTGGGTGGTAAGGTGAAGCTACCTTGTGGTGAACTCCATACTTCTCCAACAAGCGTGCAAACGCTCTATTGCAAAAATGAGAGCCACCATCACTGATTATGGCTCGGGGGGGGGGGGGTACCAAAACGTGTGAAGATGTTTTTCTTGAGGAAACTGGTCACCCCTTTCGCATCATTGGTTGGGAGAGCAACTGCTTCGACCCACTTGGACACATAGTCAACGGCAACTAGTATATACTTGTTACCGTACGAGCTGACAAATGGCCTCATGAAGTCGATCCCCCACATGTCAAACACTTCCACCTCTTGGATTGTGGTCACCTGACAAAGCGGGAGCTGTCAGGATATGTTGCCCATCATTTGACATTCATCACATCTTTTGACCCAAGCTTGGGTATCCTTGAACAATGTAGGCCAATACAGGCCTGAATCTAGCACCTTTGCTGCTGTCCGAATTCCTCCAAAGTGTCCACCATAAGGTGACGCATGGAAAGCCTGCAAAATAGAGGGTTGATCTTGCTCGGGGATACACAGCCGGATCATGTTATCAACACGTATTTTAAACAACAGGGGTTCATCCCAATAATATGCACGACAATCACGGAAAATTTTCTTCTTTTGAATTGAGGAGAGGTCATGAGGTACAATACCATATGCTAAGTAATTAGCAATATCAGCATACCATGGTACCTCCTCCATTGTCATTGCAATTAATTGCTCATCCAGGAATGTCTCAATTATATCTTCAACCTCTGTTCTCTTCTCTGCCCATTCCAACCTCGAGAGGCGGTCTGATACTTGATTGTCTGTCCCCTTTCGATCACGAATCTCCAGGTAAAATTCTTGTAGCAACAGAACCCAGCGAATCAAGGGGGCTTTGACTCCTTCTTTGCTATCAAGTACCTAATGGCTGCAAGATCAGTATAAACAATAACTTTTGAACCAATAAGATATGACCTGAATTTGTCGAAGGCAAACACTACAACGAGCATTTCCTTTTCTGTGACAGTGTAGTTCAGTTGTGCACCACTAAGCGTCCTGCTTGTATAGTAAATTGGGTGCATAATTTTCTTCTTGCGCTGCCCCAAAACCGCTCCTATAGCGTAATCACTAGCGTCGCACATCAGTTCGGATAATTGTTCCCAGGTGGGTGCAACAATGATGGGTGCAGTCACCAATCTGTTCTTCAACTCCTCAAATGCTAGCCTGTAATCATCAGAAAACACAAAATGCTGGTCTTTTTCAAGTAGCTTACATAAGGGGTTAGCAGTTTTTGAAAACTCCTTGATGAACTGCCTGTAGAACCCCGCGTGCCCAAGGAAGCTTCTCACTGCTTTCACTGAAGTGGGTGCTGGGAGCTTCTCAATCACTTCAACTTTTGCATGGTCTACTTCAATTCCCTTTTTGGACACTCTATGCCCCAACACTATGCCTTCTTGTACCATAAAATTGCACTTCTCCCAGTTCAGCACCAAATTTGTCTCTACACATCGTTTGAGCACTCTCTTAAGGTTGTGAAGACAATCTTCGAATGAATCCCCTACCACGGAGAAATCATCCATAAACACCTCCATAATGTCTTCGACCATGTTGGTGAAAATGGCTAGCATACACCGCTGGAATGTAGCCGGTGCGTTGCAAAGTCCAAAGGGCATTCTCCGAAAGGCAAAGATGCCATATGGACATGTGAAGGAAGTTTTCTCTCTATCTTCCGGGGCTATTGAGATCTGATTGTACCCCGAGTACCCGTCCATGAAACAAAAATGGGACCGCCCAGCTAACCTGTCCAACATCTGGTCAATGAAGGGTAAGGGAAAATAGTCCTTTCGAGTGGCTGCGTTGAATCTCCTGTAGTCCATGCAAATCCGCCACCCTGTGACTGTACGAGTTGAGATCAACTCGTTCTTCTCATTTTGCACAACTGTCATTCCACCTTTTTTTTGGTACGCACTGGACGGGGCTTACCCAATTACTGTCAGAGATGGGAAAGATAATGCCCGCGTCCATCCACTTGATTACCTCCTTTTTCACTACCTCCTTCATATTCGGGTTTAGCCTTCGTTGATGTTCCCTGGAAGGTTTGTGCCCTTCTTCCAAACGAATCTTGTGCATGCAGAAGGCCGCGCTGATACCCTTTATGTCTGCCATGGTCCAACCAATGGCAGTTTTGCATTCTTGCAACACCTTCAGTAATTGTTCTACCTGCACAGCTAACAAACCAGATGATATAATAACAGGCAATGTAGAATTGGGGCCCAAGAAAGCATACCTGAGGTGGACTGGAAGCGGCTTCAGCTCCAGCTGTGGTGGTTCCTCAATTGATGGTTTTGCAGCTGGTGTAGTTCTCTTTTCTAACTCAAGCGACTCGAACTGAGGTTCCCTCTTCCAGAATCCTTGGCCTTCGAGTGCCATTACCCACTCTGCCAACCCTTCACCATCCATCTTCTCTAAATTTGTCAAGCAAGCTCCTAGTGGATCTTTAGCATTCAGGATCCCATCATCTTCATGCAAGATTACATCCACAGCTTCCACTAATGAGCAATTTTCATATTAACTGGTTCTCCTCATGGATTGTTGAACGTTGAATATAACTTCTTCATCGTTCAACCTCATTTTTTACTCCCCAGTTTCACAATCAATCAATGCTCTCCCAGTGGCTAAGAATGGCCTCCCCAGAATAATGGGTATCTCTTCATTTACCTGGCAGTCCAGGATAACAAATTCTGCAGGGAATACAGACTTTCCCACTTGTACCAGCACATCATCCAGAATCCCTATCGGCCTTTTAACCGTGCGGTCAGCCAGCTGCAACAGCATCGAAGTCGGTCTAGCTCTGCCAATGCCCAGTTTTGTGTATATTGCCAAAGGCATCAAGTTTATGCCGGTTCCTAAGTCACACAATGCTCTTGCAAAATCATAACTCCCAATAGTACATGGAATAGTGAAGCTACCTGGATCAGACATCTTTTGAGCCACACTACTGCACTGCAGGTTTGTATCAGAGTTACTGTGGATAGGTCCTGAAAATCAAATTTTCATGACATCAGGTCCTTCATCATCTTTGCATAGCCTGGCATTTCCCTCAAAGCATCCATCAGAGGAATATTCAATTGGATTTGACGAAGCATCTCCATGAACTTCCTGTATTGATCTTCTTTCTTTTGTTTTGCTAATCTCTGAGGGAATGGTGCAGGTATCACCCTTTGTTCACTGCTTGTTGGCTTCTCTTTGTTGCGATTTTGTGGCACAAGAGGTACCACCTGTTCTGCAGCTTGTTCACTCTCTTGAGCCTTGCCTTTATCAACCTGAACCTGTTCAACCACCACTTCAGTAAGATCTACTGATTCATCTATCTCTACTGGAACTGGAGCGGCTGGTGTAGTTTCTCTTTTGGATTGAGCAACTTCTTGCTCCTTGTCTAAATCTCTCCCATTCCGGAGGCTTACTGCCATTAACTGATTCGGGTTTTGCTCTTTGGGGTTAATGTTTGTGTCGGCTGGCAATGTTCCTTAGGGGCGGTTCTTCGAGGCCATGGAGAGCTGCCCCAGTTGAGTTTCAATACCTTTAATTGCTGAGTCATGCGCTGCCAACTTTTCCCGCATCTTACCATTTGTTCCAATGAGCTGTTACAGCATACCCCTGATTTCTACCATGTTGCTTTCATGTTGCTGATGAGGTGGCTGAATGCCAACTGTTTTTGGTTCTGCTGTGGATAGCCCTGTTGTCTCTGATATGGTATCATTTGGCCTTGGGGCTGCATAACTCCAAGTTGTGGCATGTTCGATCTGCACTGCTGATTGGGTGCTGGTCTCCATTGTTGTCCTCCTTGTCTCTGACCCCCAAAATTGTTGACATAATTCATATCCTCTCTTAACCCTTGATTTTCACCTTCTCCACTCCATGAACACACATAAGACTATTTAATGCAAGGTGTACACAGCCCTCCATTTGTCGTGTCAACAATATGCACTTGCTTTGTACCCATCTCATCAATCTTCTTTGTCAATATACTCATCTGAGTCATGAGTGTGGCTGTGTTCTCTGCATGTGAATTATTTGGGTCAAGGGGAACTGAATGCACTATTGGTGCCAAGGTTGTACCTCTCGTCATCCACCCTGAATTCTGAGCCATCTTGTCAAGAAGGATTTTACACTCTATGAATGTCTTGCTCAGGAATGCACCCCCAGCTGAAGCATCTACATTGACCTTTAAATTGTCTGTTAATCCTATGTAGAATCTCTGGCCGAGCATCTAGTCTGAAATACCATGGTGGGGACATTTCACTAGCATCCCTTTGAATCTTTTCCAAGTTTCCTGCAAGGTCTCAGTGGGCTGCTGCTTGAACTGCAACATCTCATCAATCTGTCTTGCAGTCTTGTTGGGCGGGTAAAACTTGTTCAAGAACTGTTTGACTAATTCCTCCCAAGTGGCAATGGAGTTTATTGGGAACGAATTTAGCCTAGTCTGAGCTTCCCCAGTCACAGAGAATGGGAACGGTATAGCTTGATGGATTTTGGGGTCACATTTGGCTGCCTTTGGGTCACACAAATTGACAGAAAATTTTTCAGATGTTGTTGAGGGTCTTCAATGTGTGACTCGGAGAACAATCCCTTATTCTGCAAAATATGCAGGAGGAATGTCTCCGCTTGTATTTGGGGCACAGCAATGGTGGTGGCCAGGTTGTCAGCTATTGGTTGTGCCCAATCATAAAGTGCAGCTTCTGGCACAAGAGGTGCTACCACTGTGTTGTTTGGCACATTGACGTTTTCCCTGTTGTTGTTGTCCATTTCAGTGATGAGTTGGTGTGTTTGTTGTGATTGTTTGTTCTTCTTGTTGACACGGTTTAATGCCTTGAATGTTTTCTCGGGGTCTGAGAGTCCTTCAAGAAGTTCATCAGTCCTCAAAGAATTTCTAGGCATACACCTGAATCACACAAGGGTTCAAACGTGAGAATTTCAATGAAAAGTTATTTAACACCGTAGAAAATTGATCTAAACTAATAATTCTAGCACTACTTCTAAGTTGCAATAAATAACACCGTTAGTTCCTTGGCAACGACGCCAAAATTTGATCACGCCCAACTATGCCTTATAAAAGACAAAGCGGTCGTTGCAAATATAATCCGATTTTTTACGTCCGGAGTCGAATCCTCAGGGAACTAACCTATCTATTACAACTATTCGTGATGCTAATACAAGTTCAACCAATTTCTAGATGCAAGATTTTTATCAATAAACTGGGAGATTTATTTAACTAATGTAAAAGGATATTAAAACTAACAATATCCTAAATCAAAGATAATTCGATGGTAAAAAGATCTAGGGTATTGATTTTCCCAATTGCTAGCTGAATTCTTAACTCTTTTGCTATAATCTCGCCGTGATACTCTATGAGAATTATGAGATATGGGTTACCGCAATTATCTCTCGATCAACTACGATAATACTAGAGCATTCTCTCGGACTACTCTAGCTGATAGTTTATGCAGCTCGGAATTCTCCCACCAAAGTTTCGTTATCTCTAACCCCACTTTTAAATTCAAGTAATGATTATCTTCAATTACCCAAAGGTGGTGTTGTTCAACAACAATCAAACCTAGTATTCTTTCTCAAGCAACACAAGGCAATTAGACACGATTAATCAAGGGCCCATTCAATTAATCACCATACAAAGCATAGTTGAACAATCATATAATAAACCCGGCTCAATTTCAACAAAATTGAGTCAAAACTTCATCTAGCAATTGGTTCCATCAACCCTAGATTAAATGTTTAGCTACTCATAGTAAAGCAAGATAAAACTATAAAATCATTTATAATTCGCAAATAATTATAACAAGAGGAGGATTGAAAAACTCTTATGGTGTCTTGATCTTCTCACACTTGTTCTTGCCTCCAATTGAGTCTAAAAACAAGCTTAACCTTGACTTGGGCGAGTTTGTTGAGTTTATATAGGGTTAGGATAAGTTTCCCACGATTTACACTTTGGCCCTCAAACTTCTTGGCTGTCTCCAGATCCACCGCGGTCGCGGCACGACCGCGGTATTTCACAAACATTCTATTTCTCGCCTTCTTTCACCGCGTTCCAGCCCCGGTCCCACCACGATCGCGGTGAGCTGTTGCCCAGTTTTTCTTTACCTTTTCTTGCTCGTTTTCGTCCGGGCTCGTCTCGATTGGCCTTGTATCTACATATTCGACCCCAAAATACTCTATATTCTCCTCCCAACTCGGGGTAGTTCCTGCAAAGCATAAAAAACTCAATTAGAGTATTTTGTTATCATTTAGCACTTAAAACATCAATAAAGTATGGTTAACTTAAGGCATAAATAGCATCTACATCATATAATATAGGCTACTATCAAGTCTCCCCTTGCAGCAAGAGCTTGCTTTACAAAATTGTCAGCATCATTTTTCCTCTTGAAGCGTTTGTCAGGAACCTGGTTCCTCTTGGCTGCTTTGTCAAAGTTGTTATTGTACTGATCTTGCTTTAAGAGGGGGCGATCCTTGATGAAGTATCCTGGATTTCCACATTTATGGCAGGGGTCATAATTTCTTGGCTTGCTTGAACTTCCCCTTTTTGGAACGCCTCCATTCCTGCGAACCATCTTCTGGAATCTTCTTGTCAAGTAGGTCATGTCCCCGTCTTCACCGCTTGAGTCATTGTTGTCCGTCTTGAGGATCAGGTTCTTTTTCCTCTTGGGCTCTCTTCTTTCATTGTCCTTCTTCTTCTTCATAAGTTTTCAAGTTTCCAACAAGTTCATCCATGGTCAGTGTTTGCAAGTCCTTAGCCTCTGTAATGGCGTTAACTTTGCTTTCCCAAGAACTGGGCAGTACACTAAGCATTTTTCTAACAAGCTTGTTTCTCGTAATACTTTCACCAAGAGAGTGAAGCTCATTGATAGTGGAGGTGAATCGAGTATGCATATCTTGGATGGATTCATCATCTTTAATTTTGAAAAGCTCATATTCAGTTGTGAGCATATTAATCTTAGATTGCTTCACCTGAGTTGTTCCCTCGTGGGCTGTCTGAAGAGCCTCCAGATCTCTTTTGCTGATTGACATGTTGATATCCTATTATATTCATTAGGACCAATGCCACAAACAAGGATTTTCTTGGCACGAAAGTTCTTTTCTATGGCTTTTCTATCAGCGTCATTGAATTCTTTCCTGGTCTTGGCGATGACTACACCTGATTCACCATGATTCTTGGTAGGCACGAAGGGTCCATCACATATAACATCCCATAGCTCAGAATCTTCAGCCATGATAAAGTTGTGCATCCTCATTTTCCACCATCCATAATATTTCCATTGAACCTAGGTGGTCTATAAGTAGACAGGCCTTCTTCAAAGCTTGGAGGAGCAGCCATGAGGATCCTTTCTAGGTGTTAATATGATATAAAGAACCCGCTCTGATACTAATTGATAGAATATAAGGTTCCACCAAACTCTATAGAGAACCAGGTTCTCTATCAGATTCAATAGTACAACACACACGCACGACAGTAAATAAATGACAAGAGGAATTTTACGTGCAAAATTTCCAGCTCAACGGGATTAAAAACCACGACCTACCCTTGTAGTATTTCAACTTCACTACTCAGCAACTTTTAGATTACAACTTATGCTATGTGGGAACTGGTCCGTAGTTATTTTGTTCTTTGTTCTTGAAGCACTTGACACTTGCTTGCTGAATAGTCGCGTGAGTGAGCTTGAGTGAAATCTCTAAGTGTTCAAGTGAATGAATTTTACCTCCCTTGATTGTATATATACATGTGTGACATCACTTACAATGATGTAAGCAAGGTGGGTAAAAAGTCTTTCCTGGAAAGTTGACTGCGGCACTGTTCCTGCACTGTAGCGTGTCCAGGCAGTAACTTTCCAGCAGGAGAGTTGACTTCGTACAGTCTCCTCGGGAACTAGTAGGGACCTGTTCCCTCGGCTGTTCCTTCCACTCTGAATAGTTGAATCATATCCCACGTTGAATCCCAACCTGGAACCTTGTGATCTTAAGGTCTTGTAAATGTGTAATAGGTTCCTTATCTGTTCTTGGATAGTAAGTTTGTTAGATCATCAAAACATAAAGCGAAGTACTTATGACCAAAGTACTTGTAACCTATCAATAATTAAATCTATCCATGATCTTATCTTAGGGAATGCCATGTCTAAATAATGCCTTTTGAGGTTCTAGATGCTAAAGTAAATATAGAGAAGCTCTTGTTTGCCTGTTATTTTTAGAGATTCCTAGTCATCTCTATGGTGCATTCAGTCTAGGATCTAACACTGTTAACCCACTAGGAGCCTGAGAATTCTGTGGCTTGAAGACTTCTAGATAGATTCGTCATTGGAGGCCTTCTAAACTACTGCCTCGACTTCTAGATGTAGAGAATATTTAGTCGAGTATCAGTAACTGGTAATATTACCTATTCCAAGTTCAATCTTGATCAGCCATTTCCTTTAAGAAATGGTAGTCACTGCAACCTATATGCTGATGTGTCCGAACATTCTCCAACATCCAGATCATATTCTCTGCCAAAAAATCCCAAAAGGGACTCTTACTTATATATATATATACTTATATATATATATATATATATATATATATATATATATATATATATATATATATTTCTGTTTAGT
>NW_017675733.1:0-5627 GCF_001879085.1 Nicotiana attenuata
ATCATCATCAGAGAAAATAACTAGTTTGTTCATTTGGTAGATGAAAGGAAAGTCTTTCTACTGAAGGTTCTCTATGCTGAATTGGAAATTTAAAAATTCTCCAAGAAGCTTCACACGGTGATATGTATCGACAATCATAATACATTTTTATTTCATCAATAGCCGATGAGTCTTCCTCATGCACACTTTGAGAAAAAGCTGCTGTCACACGATCATGACCCTTATTAACGTACTTAAATAAGTACTTGATTGACCGAGATTGATTGCACCATTCAACATTTATATGTGCACCATACTTCAACAATAAATATCTATTGTGTGGCACCACGTACCTGTTATCCAATTCAATTCCTTCTTTCTGGATAGTTCTACCATTGTCCCTTCTTTTATATACAGGATATCCATCTTCATCGATTGTGGTATTTTCTACAAACTTCTTTGGAAAGTGTTTTGTACATCTACCATTACGCATGCAAGGAGAGGATTTTCTAGCAGAACCGCACGGGCCATGCATCATAAAATTCTTCACGGCCATATAATAATACGGATCGACCGACTCATCTGGTATTTCTGCTGAAATTATTTGATCTATATCTCCAACATTTGGATATTTATTATGAAGAAAGAGCAATATGTGTGCATGAGGCAACCCACGCTTTTGGAATTCTATAGTATATATCACTGCAAAAAATAATAATTTGCAATTGGGGTAATTAGTTGTAATTTATATATAAGGCAAAATGCTTTATTAAATTATATTACAAATATGATAAGAATTTATTAAAATAGATTAAATATATACCTGATTTAACTGATCCAAAAATTTGTTTCTCTTTCAAATCCTTTATTAAACGATCCAATTTGATTTTGAACACCCTAGATAAAATGTCTGGGCGATCTTCTGATTGCAAGCCCTTGCTTTTTACAAATCTACTTATTTCAGGCCACTTTGGGTTGCAAGTAAATGTGATGAATAGATTTGGATATCCAGCCCACTTGCAGATTGCCATAGCGTCTTGATAATTTTGAATCATGTATCTTGCACCCCCTGTGAAGCTAGATGAAAGAATTACTCTTTTACCTTGAGAAGAAGGATTTATCTCTCCATGTAAAACTGCATCTTCTAATCCTTTATACATATGAGCTCGCAATTGTTTCTGATGAGTTCTGATATACTTCAACCGAGACGATTCAACCATTGTAAATCCATCGACCAAGAATTGTTGAAATAATCTTCTTGAGTTCACAATTGTTGGTACTTCGCCTTTCCTTTCTTGAATTTTGTATGCGAAATATTCACGCATGCTAACAAAATTCCTTCCTCCAGTTGATTCGTCATTTCCATTTAAAGGAATGTCTTCCCTATAACCATCTTCACCGAATGGAAACAATAAAGGATACTGAAGACCTAAATAGGCAGCATTCAACTCATTTATCCTTTGTAGATGTCCAGATTGAGTTTCAACTATGATGTCTCGGTCACATCTAGATACATCAAAATCTCCAACTACCAAAGCAGCAACCTCTGAAATTGATGGTAAGTTGTATCTTCTTCCATCATAGTTCCGTTTTCCTATCAATCTGAGTCTAAAATTGGAGTGAGTATCTTCATGAAATTTGTCTCTCACCATTCTAAATGACTTTGTCAAAACATTTTGCTCATCAAGCATTTGTTTCAGATCTTGAACAATTTCAGCATGAAGTTGGTTTATTCTATCACCACGACTGCATAAAAAAAGGTTTTATAAAATTGATCTAAGTTTTGTTTTTCTTTGATTAGTCATGCATATTTAATTTTTGAATAATTAAATACTAACCCCCGTGCATGAATTCTATTCTGAACTTCGTTTTCTGTGTCGTATATATATAATTGTGCAAACTTGGGAGTGGATCCTTCGGGAGGCAATAAACTACCGATTTGATGATAGTTTTGTCCAGATAATTTGAATGTTCTTGGCCCCTTTGTTTGGTTGACAGAAGCATCAACTTTTCCTCCCATTGAGGTAAATGAAAACATTGAGTTATAACTTCTAATATTATCTCTGAAATGGTTACTTTTTGGACCTAGATAAAAGTATTTTTTGGTGAATAAAAAATTATTCATTATTCATATATTTGAAGATACTATTGAAGTATGGTAAAATAAGATTTTCTTGTTACCTGATCCGAATAATAATTGTTTTAAAATTGTGGGAGGTTCTTTTGGCTTTGGTAAGAGTATTTTTCCATGATTATAGCACAAAGAGAACTCTGGTTTTTTAGCTTTGCGATTCTTGTTGATTCTTTCTTCGTACCAGAAGTAAGCACCACAATGTTCACATTCATATGTAGCATCACCTATATCCCAGAACTCTAAGAATAAAATAAGCAAATGTAAGATTAATGTGAAGGTGTTATATTATGGTTAGCCTACTTATTGTATATACATATAGAAATAATAAATATGCATACCTTCATTGTCAATAATTGGATATCCAACATCAGGCTCTAAATAGTATTAAAATCATATTAAGTTAGCCATATAAATTGAAAAGGCGAACATGAATACATCATTGTTTGTGTTAAGATAAACATACCTTCATACTCGTCTTCATCTTCAGTTGCATCATTATTTTCTGCGATTGAATTTACGTATTATTACGTTAAGTATTTAATCAANGTATTATTGCGTTAAGTATTTAATCAAACTACCTATTATTTTGAATATTAGTATAAATGTAGTTTATTTGTGTAATTTAATAGATAAAAATTTGATTGATTAAAAACATACCTGGTACATCACCATCAATATTGACATCCTCAAGTTCTAATAATAAATTTTAATTAAATGGCATTAGTATAAATAAACGATTCATGATAAATTAATAAATTTATTTATAATACGAACCTGGAAGTAGGGGTTGCTCATTTAAATCTGGTAAAAGATAATTTGTCTCCACATTTGAATTTGACAAACCAAATTGCAAATGTTCATGTCGAGGTAAATTTGGATATCGTGCCTGAGATTGAGACGATGAAGCGTGTGCACAACTCTCTAAAGGTGTATAATGTAATTGTGTTAAATGATGACGATTGGTTATGTCTGTTAAAGGTTGTGGTGCCTTTTGTTTTCCAAATGCATCCCCTGTGATAGTAATAGGACAAATAAATTATGC
The DNA here is from genome assembly GCF_001879085.1 of Nicotiana attenuata. Lineage (NCBI taxonomy): Eukaryota > Viridiplantae > Streptophyta > Magnoliopsida > Solanales > Solanaceae > Nicotiana > Nicotiana attenuata. The sequence goes on from NW_017675733.1 coordinate 3,156, forward strand.
AAAGCATAAAAGATACAAATCAGCTTAAAAAAATTGGAATAAATTATCAGCAATATGACGTTACAGCAACAATTCCTAATACAGACATTCTTGACACTCATAAGGGATTGTAAATTTGGAGTAAATGAATGACTAAAATATATAATTAAATAACTTTGATTTCATAAACATATATACTAATTTTGTAGCTAAACGTTTGTGTCCACAAGTACATATGAAGAAATTTAATTAAATGTCGTTGTAGTTGTACGCTTTATTTTGTCAATCATGTCATAAAATAATGTCCATATTTTCTTGAATTCCTAATATTCTGGTAAAATATATATTATAAGACGGTATTGATTTGATGTATTGTAGTAATTTCACTTTTGACCAAACCATAAAAGCAAAGTTAACTAATATGGACAAAATGCATCATGAACAAACCACTAATAATACAAAAGCGGAAGTTAAATAATTCAAAATGATTAAAAGCCCAAAAAAATTGAACAATGGTGAGTTTAAATAAGCTGGACCCATTAATAACCAACATAATTAATTTATTTGACTTTGGTTGACACAATCATCAGTTCATGTAACGACCCGGCCGGTCGTTTTTGGAAATTTCGCCCCGATCCCCCATTAACTGTTTCCCCTAAGTTCATTTCTGCTATTTTGGTTTGCCGGGACGTTCGGTGTTGAGTTTTGGAGAGTTTTGGGACACTTAGTCCCTAAATGAGAGCTTAAGAGTTGAAAAATGGTCCGCAATCAGAACACTGTGAAGACGACCTCGGAATGGAAATCTGATGGTTCCGTTAGCCCCGTTAGGTGATTTCGGGGTTTGGAGCATGTTCGGAATGTATTTTGGAGGCTCGTAGCTCATTTAGGCTTGAAATGCCGAAGTTTGAATTTTTGAAGTTTCCGGTCCGATAGTGAGTTTTTGATCCGAAGGTCGGACTGGAATTTCGGAAGTTGCAGTAGTTCCGTCATGTCATTTGGGATGTGTGTGCAAAATTTCAGGTCATTCGGACGAGGTTCGGGTAGGTTTTTGATCGAAAACGTGTTTGGTTGGAATTTGAAGTTCTTAGGCTTGAATCTTTGATTAATTCGGGTTTCCGGCGTTGTTTAGGTGTTTTCAGGATTGGTACAAGTTTGAATAAGGTATTAGGTGGTATTGGTACTTTTGGTTGAGGTCCCGGGGGCCTCGGGATGATTTCGGGTGGTTAACGGAAGAGTTTTGGAAGTTGAGAAATAGCAGCACTGCTGCTTCTGGTATCTTTCCGCTTCTGCGGCTTGGGAATCGCAGAAGCGGAGCCGCAGAAGCGGCCTTGGTCGTCGCAGAAGCGAGATTTGCCCTCCCTCTCAGGAACCGCAGAAGCGGTCGCCTTTCCGCTGAAGCGGAACCGCAGGAGCGTTATGTGTCCGCAGAAGCGGACTCTGGTCCATTAAGTGAAAAACCGCAGAAGCGGTTGTTTTTCCGCATATGCGGGACCGCAGAAGCGGTCCCTTGTCCGCAGAAGCGGAAATCCCTGGGCAGAAATAGAAATTTCGAGGGTTTGAGTTCATAAGTTACAAAAATCAATTGAGAGCTCGGTTTAAGGCGATTTTGAGTGGGATTTGAAGTGAAGATCACTGGGTAACGTTTCTTTGGTCCCTTCTTGTTATATTTCATCATTTTATAGTTGGAAGAAACTTCATAGACCTAATTATTGAGTTTTGAGTGGGCAATTGACCTCCGATTTGGGAGATTTTTATATGGTTAGACTCGTGAGAGTACGAGGGTTCTGAAAATGTGAAAATTATTCGATTCCGGGGCGTTGGCCTGGAGGGCATTTTGGTCATTTTACCTAATTTTACGCCGTAGCTTTGAATTTATTAGCAAAACCAGGTGTTTGCGATGTTATTTACAATGTGTAATTGAATTGAATAGATTTGAGCCATTTGGAGTCGGATACTCGTGGCAAGAGCGTGATTTCTAGTTGATATTGAGCCGGTTCGAGGTAAGTGGCTTGTCTAACTTTGTGTGGGGGACCTTTTTCCCTTGGGATATGAATCTTGAATATTTGAATGCCCCGTACGTGAGGTGACGAGCGCGTACTTGAGCTAATTGTTGTAAATCCGTTTCTACTTGAAGTATTTAAATTGAGCTTTCTTGTTTACTTGTTCATTTTAACTGCAAGTTTGTACCTGTGCTAGCTTAGAGACTCATGTTTAGCTGGCTTACCTGCTTATTTGCTTTAACTGCGCTATTTGTACTCTGTGAAGCATGTTAGGCTATAATTTACTACTTCGTGTCCTGATTTTTAGCATTGTTCCAAGATTTAGGAATCGTTGTTATTGTGTGTTTAATTTGGGACTACGGGACGGCTTCCTGGGAGATCCCTCTGTACTTGAGATATTCTGGACTGAGGGTGCGGGATACAAAGAGATCCCTGGCACATGTGTTTCTATATATATATTGGGATACCAAGAGATCCTTGGGCTATGAACCGG
>NW_017675733.1:9304-10135 GCF_001879085.1 Nicotiana attenuata
GTATGAGATAATTTGCTAGAAAGGATATATATACAGACACTCGCGCGCACACGTGAATAAATTTTTTTAATAAAGGGGTGAAAAATGCAATAATCATAAAAATGTTTCAATTTAATATCATAACTAACAGTTATTTGTAGATTGTATTTTTTTCCCTTATGTTCCTTTCAGACACGTTTGTTGGTTTTTTACGACCAAAATTTATTTTTATCGACAATGATATCCCTCTAGACCATGCAACATATGATATCCCTCTAAACCCGTACTCGCAGTAGTGACCCTCCCTTCGCTGTTCGGGATTTTTATGGTCTCTTATGCTCAAGTCCCGGTCTTGCGAATTGACCCTGGCTTTGCTGTCAAAGACTTTTCTGGTGTCTTATGCTCCCGTGCCGGTTTCGCAAACTGACCCTCGCTTCGGTGCTTCATTAACAAATTTGCTGCCCAAAATGACTCAATATTAACATTTTCTCTTATTTTATCTACGTTTAAATTGTTTGCATTTTTTTTCTTTAGTCTTCCTCGTTTGTAATGTTAAAGTTTAAAGGTTATACGTACACTAATTAAAGAAATGAATTTTAGCCCCAAATAAGCAGAGCCAAAGAACCAACCTTTGTCAATTCACCATCGTCGTTGTTTAAGATTTTAAAAAAAATTTGGATTCCCGGACTTGTGGGGATCTTTCATTGACTAAAGTATTTTGTTTAAAAGGTTTTTTCATTAATAAACACCAAATGGTGTCAAAAGTATATCGAAAGTGTGTGTGATCGACCACATACATATATCTGTTATTATTCAAATCATCTATAGATATTTTACAAAAAAAAAAAAAGA
>NW_017675733.1:14110-15016 GCF_001879085.1 Nicotiana attenuata
TAGCAGACAACTTCTTCCTCCTGTCAAATAGAAATAATAATGTAATTTTAGCATATGTAATTATCAAATCAATCCTTAATGAGTAGATGAATATTTATTCTTACTCGTCATCTTCTAGTTCAATATTCATAAATTTCCTAGAAATTCCACCTTGGTTTTGCGTATGTACCTCACTGAAATTGACAATTTCTCCAATGACATCTAAAAAACAAAAAAAATTGTTAAACTAAATAGTAGAAAAAATCATAATTAGAAATTTAACGTAAAAGTTATATTTACCAAATAATTCAGTCTCGTTCACGTCAACATTATTTATCAATTGATCATATGGTCGCAAATCAAAGATATTCATTGGGAAAAGTGTATCAGTTGTTTCAACCACTGTTGTCCGTTGAGTAAACGTCAGCCTCAACCTATGTTTCATGGTGTTGAACTTCTCCTTATTATAACAAACGATAAAGTTCGCCATATGATATAATCCAAGCTCAATTATTTGTGTTTTGAAAAAGATGCAAAACTGACTTGCCAATAGAAGCACTTATCCGATCGCCCTACAAAAAAAATCTATCTATAATTAAAAGCACATTACATTACATAACAGAGATTACAAATTTCTAGTAATAGTAATGTATATTAACTCAACTTTTAAACAGTAGAGTTGAACAAATAACTTGACAGTCCACAACGCAAAAGTTCTCAATTTCTTCTAGTTAAGTTCAAAGATATATAACGCACTTACGTTGTGATTATTCATGGAAGAGGCATAAGTATCCCTCAAACTTGTCTCGAAATGTCAATTATACAATTGTGTTTTGTGAGTGCTATTATACCATGTAATGAATGAACATATGAAGAGATTTTTGTAATACTTTTTTTAAAAAAAAAAAAAAAAGTAAAAAGAATTTT
>NW_017675733.1:15977-59101 GCF_001879085.1 Nicotiana attenuata
CATCTTGTAGAACCAATTCAATCGACAATATAGTGCCTGGATTAAAACGATCCGGTACTTCCCACAAACGGACAACACGAACTTTCAACTTCCATTGCATCTTCGAAATTGTTATATCCTTGATGAAATCAATGTGAGTAGCCATCTTTTGCATAAGCCCTAAGTTTTCTTGAAATCTTGATAGAAGAAGGAACTTTAGAATTGAAGAACATGTAGTTGAGGAAGAAATATAAACTCCTCTACGCTTGAGCAGTTGATACCCAGTATACGAAACGTGGGTTAAGCAGTTGATTCCATCGTGATTTTGCAGAGAATATTTAGGTTAAGTTGAAGGTAAAAAGTAATTACCTAATATTGTGGAGTAAAAGGTTTTAACAAATAAATTGTTTTAATAATTTAAAAAAATTAAAAATTCAGATAATTTAAGAGGAGTTTGAACGGTTTAGAACTGAAAGGTTTTGAAGGCCCCTCCTATTTTTGAGGAAGGCGGCGGTTTTTTAACAAATACAATGGTTTTTTCGAAATTCAATGATTTAATAATTGAAAAAAATTTGAAAATTTAAAAATTGCACAGAAGTTGGAACTGTTTACTCATGAGTGGTTTGAATTTTACTTCCACAAAATTAGGAGCAATGTCTTAACATGCCATGTGTCATTTTATTGTTCTGCCATTTGGCTTCATGAGAGGCCTTTTTCTTTAGCTTTTAATTACAGATAGATGTGGCTAATGGCTAACCGTATAGGATTGGAGAAGTTTCCTTTTTTTTTAAAACCAAAATAGGAAGTAAAGATATAAAGACAGGATTAATAAGATGGAGAGCCTAACAAAAATACGGCAACATTGGTATCATAAATCAACACCCTCGTCAAGCCCTTTAGAACTAATTATCACATTTGAATCAATTTGTTTGTCGAACTTCTTTTTACGCCTGGTTTCAAATTCTTGAAATCCTTCCATCTGAAAGAAAAGTAGTCAGTGGAGACCTCCATTAGTGACTTTTTTCAGGATGCACGGAAGTGAGCACAATAGTGACTTACTTGTTGAAATTGGTCCATGGAAATGGGGTTGCCATGTAGGGCTATGCTTTGCAGACCCTTGCATTCTTTTAATAAATTTAAAGGCATCTGAGAAAATGTGAACCAACATATTAATAGTTAAAAGATGTCTATAAAATAAACACATGAGCTAGTAGAAGAGTAAATCCCAGGATGATAATGCCTTAAAGACAAGAAACTACTTAGAAGTGTAAACAAATGACTTCAAATGAAGATTACTTTGCAAATATCTATATTTGGCACAACGACTATTTCATATCTTAAGTTAAACACACGAGGATGTTTCAGTTTCAGTATCCCTATGCAAAGCTTCCTCTTCATTAAAAAAAAATGCTTTTCCATGCTTGTCTTATGGTTGATGAAGAGCTATATAACATATTTATATACAACTCTGTTGAATAGTCTTTTGTAAGGAAAAGGGGGGGGGGGGGGGGGGGAGAGAGGGAGAGAGAACACTACAAGCATCAAAAGAAAATTTCAGTCTATAACAAAGTAAATATCGGTTTTACTCAAAAATATTACGTGATACAGACAGTAAAAGCTTAGATCTACTTATACTTACCATGCTTTTGCACATGTCCATGAGTGTGTATGTGAGAGAGAGAGAGAGAGAGAGAGGAAATTTTGAAAATTACCTGATTGAGATTATTATTGTTCAAACAGAGTGATTTTAGTTGAATGAGATTGCAAGTTGAACCAGGAAGCTCTTCAATAGAGTTATCTGTAACAGAAGCAATCATAGGCTCAAGAGAAAGCAATAGAAGTACTAACTGTGAATCTGAGAAAAAAGGAGAAAAGAAAATGATATTATATATCAACTCAAAATGGCTACTACAAAGACTAGTCTTCTCAGATGTAAGAAGGAAAAGAGTTTCTAATGTTCAATTTGATATGCATACAAAGCTCCGAAAAGACTAGTCTTCTCAGATGTAAGAAGGAAAAGAGTTTCTAATGTTCAATTTGATATGCATACAAAGCTCCGAAAAGACTAGTCTTCTCAGATGTAAGATGGAAAAGAGTTTCTAATGTTCAATTTGATATGCATACAAAGCTCTGACGCCCAGGAAACCAATGGAAAAGGAGAGACAGAAAAATCAGAAGGATTATGAGCTAAAGATGAAGGTACCATTTGCTTGCAGTTCTTCCAAAGAAAAGCAACTTCCAATTGATTCCGGAAGAGACTTTAACTTGTTGTTTGAAACATTTAACAAAACCAACTGCATTGCCAACAGATATTATAAATTCTAAAGCTCAAAAATTTTCAGTGAAAAGGAACTGAGAAGATGCCAGTCTAAGCAGTATGACCTTCACACACACAGACAGAGAGAAAAAACATCATCTAGAATTCAGAAATAGCTGATAATCTTTTAATAACAATATGTGCAATTGTAAAAACCCTTCTAGAGTCAACAGAACCATCGAACTTGATTCAAAGCCCCCAATTTATCACCTCAAGACAACAACCATGAGAATTTGAATGATAAGTTATAACTACGAGTCTACACAGTACTTACTCTGTTTAACAGTGACAATGAAAAGACAGTGGGAAACTAATCAAAATATTAAGCAAGAGGTGTAAGATAAATGTCATAATAAGAGCTTACTAGCACAATTGAGAAATAAATTAGGCTTTCTTTCATAAAAAACATGTATCAACAGAAACCTGCAGCTTAAGCAAAATAGTCCTGGATATCAAGTTAGAAGAATTCTCCAAACAAAGGCATTGGCAAGATCAAAACTGAAGTAATTCTTTTATCACCAAACACCTTTACAGTAAAAATATTTTAACAAACAATAAAAGAATGTAGAAGCAATAACTTTATTGGCACATTAAATGAACTGACAAAGCAGGTAACAGATAAAGTGTAATGAATCACTCACACTACGCAAGCTCCCGATTGTGTCAGGCAAGCTCGTCAACAAGTTCGATGAAACAGACAGACGCTCAAGTTTCACCAGCTGCCCCACTGAACATATGAAGTTTCTACGCTTAGAACAGAGATAAGAAAAAGGTACTCCACTCAACATGAGTGACCTAACATATCTGCACTTACATTCATCAGGCAAGTTTGTGATCCGATTCCCATCAAATGTTGCCACTTTCAAAGACTGAAGCAATCCCAAATTCATGGGAAGGCGCTCAATAACGTTATCAGCTAAAATCTGAATAGAGATAATTGGAAATACAATTTTTTGCTCTTAGTATCAGATAATCAACTTAAGAAATACGGTCATCATTAATAGGAATATGTTCAATTTTAAGAAACGAAAAAAAAAAAAAGAGGGAGAGCAGGATATTGTACTTACAAGACGTTGTAAGTTAGTTAGTTTGTTGATCTCCATGGGAATTTCAACTGTCACAACATAATAGTAAGAATTAGCTTCCAAGAAAACAATCTTTAGGAAAATAAGAGAAAGAAGTATACGAAAACAATCTTCTAGTAGCATTTGTTTTATACTCTAAAATGATAATAAATATATACATAAAATTATGAGCTCAAGAAACTAAAGAGCAATACCCAGTTTATTGTGCGTTAAGTCGAGGGTACGTACAGATCTTTCCAGGTCAAAAACTTCATCAGGAAATGTCTGTTTACAGAAACAAAAAAGATAGTCAAACAAACATTTCATCACAAATATTCGACCTTTTTCAAATGGGCCAACTGAATTGCCTTATTTAACTATATTAAGCATTTCATCACGGTAAGCATCATCCATCAAACACTAATCAAACATATATGAGAATACAATGGATTTGAAGTCCAAAATCATATTTTTCAGAAATAGTGAAACGAAAGGCGATGCATTAAAAGTACCATGAGATAAACATTATATGAACTGTGATTGCAATAAGAAGCGGTAATTAATTGTAATCAGAAAAAGAAAATAAAACAATTTAAGAAGGAAGAGTCGGCGAGCATGTCTAATTAAACTTAATCAGATATTACAGAGAAAAATAATAAAGGGAGCAACAACAAGGCGAGAAGAATGGGGTAAGGAAATGCCTTCAATTTGGAGTCGCGTAAAGCAACGATGCCTGTGGAACGCCATCGCGAAATTGTGCTAGCATCAGCTGCCTTGCTGCTGCGGCAACCCATATATCACTCGAATATTATATATACGCACAAAACGCTTTGAGAATTAGATTGAAATCATGGGTTAAATGATTGGAAAATCTAGAATAAAAAGGTCTTCAACTGGTTCAGGGAACGGCGTTGAAGACCTTTTTGTTTACCGGTCCCCGGAGCCCGGAGGGACCCAAAGGCGTTTAAGCCGACGACTATATGAAACTCAGAGAGAAAGGGAATGGCGACGACTTTTGAATGGTTTGCTTTTGATGTTATTGCTTGAGGTGGGGTCTTGGGTATCTATTATTTTTGTCGTCACACGAGTGGTGATGCACTTTATGTAAAACTATTTCATTTTTAGTTTGTTCCAAACCTCTTCCTAAATTTGATAACAATACAGCGTAAACTTACTATTTTATTCTTAATGATAAACTTTTATAACTATACAAATACTTTGGGCCCTTTTTAACTTGTTTAGTATCACAAATTTCAATAATCGTTCATTTTTCTTAAACTACGTGCCCAGCCAAACAGATTTACATAAATTGGAACGGAGGGAGTACTACGTAATATTATTTTTCCACTCTCGTTTTACTTTTTTTTTTCTTAATAGAGGTTGCCCTTGAATCGTGCAAATGAAAGGTTGAAGACAAGTCTTCGGTGGAATATTGAAGAACAATAATAATTATATACATTTCAATCTTATTACAATTACTCGTTTTTATTGCACATGTATACTGAGTCATGTAATATACAATTTTGCAAAATAATATTAATATTATTGAAACAAAAGTCTTTTGTAAAGACTTACACATGAAATATTAAGAATAAGTTTTGTGAATGATTAATGTGGATTGTCATGTAGTAGCTTATTTGTCGAGGTCAAGATGATTGAATGTCATCCGAGTATAAGAAGATGAACAATTAAAGTTTAATTAGACACTTCTGTTTTTCTTTTACTTATTTTAATTTTATAAAGTATACATGTAATGAAACACATCTCACTAATGCTTTCATATAGAGTATATATAGACAATATTCTTGGTGTATGTTCCTTTCATCTATTTTCATTGCTCTGTTATGATCATTACACTTTATCGACAGTGCAACATAAATTGGCCATGTGAGAATACATGTTGCCATAGATACAATTCACCACTAGAGATTTTTTTTTCTTTTTTGTGTTATTGCAAAACATAAACATACATAAAAAAAAAAAAATTGGATGAATTTGAAAGAATATATTAGGGGGAAAAAGTAAATTGTTAGAATATTTTGGTAGCAAATTTGCTCGTTGTAATTTCTGCATGTATGGTATCGATTTATCATCTTTCGTATTTTTCTAAAATCACCATCACCTTCACCAAAATTTAACCATAAAATTATCAGTTATTTGATCATACCTATATTTCAAAAAAAAAAAATTTCAACAACTTATCCATATAGTATGTTAAATGATCATTTTCAATGAAACTTGTATGATTTTAGCCTACCTTTTATTTATAGCTATTATTTTTGTTGGACTTTAAGCCATTGGGCTTTAAAGTAGAAGAAGTGTGAATTGGAAATGGAGGGAAATTAAAAATTTGAAGAACTGAACTTTTGTCTTGCACTTTGTCCCTTATTGGTGAGGGACAACCACATTTGTGTGCTTATATATAGAATCACTTCTTAAAGCTCTTAAAAGGTCGCGTCGTCGTCGTCGCTTTGGCTTCGGCTTCGGCTTCGGATTTGTCAAATGATCGATAAGATTATTTTTGGACAAAATTTATTTAATTATTTAATAATTAATTAAATGCCAAATCACTGCTGAAAATACGCCAGAACCCTGCTGAAGGTTCAGAGGGCCTCTCTGACCGCTGTTCTGCCGCGACCGCGCTAGAACCACGGCAGGCTGATTCAGAGAGCCTCTCTGACCGAGGTTCTGCCGCGACCGCGGTACAACCGCGGCAGGCAGCGTATTCTTCTGAAAAGTCACCTTTTCCAGACACCTCTTCTGATAATTGCCTATAAATTCTGAGGCAAGGCTCCATTTTCTACACACGAAAAATACTCCAGAACTTCTTTCTTTCTGAATATACTGCATCCTAATTCGCAGTCTCTCTCTCTCTCTCTCTCTCAAATTCGTAAGTGTGATTTTGCTCCGTTCTTTAAGTTCGTTGGTATCCTGCAGTTTGTATTGCCACTGCTACAGGAAGGTTTATTCCGTTTTATCCTGGGAGGATTTAATCCATTACCTTGGCAACGTGTGAGGGGGTTAAAATTCCTTAAGGACACAGAAGAAAATTGTGGACTCGGAATATTTCTTAAACTCTTCTGTTTTTCCAGTTTCTTTTATTTTTCTAACAGTTTTTTTCCTGATTTTTGGTTTAACACAGTAACGATCACAAGCTTAAGGAATTTTATTCTAACGTTTCTGTGTTGAAACATATATTAAACTGTTATTCATATTTTGTATACTGTTTTCGAGACTAAAGCCTTGTTGCTTTCTACTCCAATAATTCTTTCTGTCCGGTTTAATGTACATAAAAACTTTGCCGGAATAATAAACGTACGGGTTTGAAGTATATAAAAACTTCACCATTGTTACGTGTTGTATGTTTGGTTTGATATTCAGTTTGAAGATATCAAAACTTCACTGATTTAACAAAGTTCTGTATTGTTTTCAACTTTACAGAAATATGATGAAAACCAAACTAATGGAAGTGTTGCGGGAACGGGTGCTACTGTTACGAGTGCTGCTGTCTCGTCAAGCCGTTCTACTCCTGCTCATGCTATGGCACCGGCAGAAAAACCCGGAAAGTTTTCCGGTATTGACTTCAAACGCTGGCAAATGAAGATGCTCTTCTATCTTACTACATTGAGTTTGCAACGTTTCATCAAGGAGGATCCTCCGGTCATGGCTGAAAATACTCCGGATGATGAACGACTTGTTGTAACTGAAGCATGGAAACATTCTGATTTCCTGTGCAAAAATTACATTTTGAGTTGTTTGGAAGATGGCTTGTACAATGTCTATAGTGTCATGGAAACTTCAAAAGTGTTATGGAATGCGCTTGAGAAGAAGTACAAGACTGAGGATGCCGGACTTAAGAAGTTCGTGGCTGCAAGGTTCTTGGATTTCAAGATGATTGACACTAGGTCGGTCATAACTCAAGTCCAAGAACTACAAGTCATTGTACATGACCTCCTTGCTGAAGGTATGACCCAAATCAATAATTTTATTAATAAGATTTATCTTATTATTAATAATGAATTTGTTATTGAAGGTATGGTCATAAATGAGGCCTTTCAAGTCGCTGCTTTCATTGAGAAGTTACCTCCGCTGTGGAAGGATTTTAAGAACTATCTTAAACACAAACGGAAGGAAATGACACTAGAAGACTTGATTGTTCGTTTGAGGATAGAAGAGGACAACAAAAATGCTGAAAAGAAGTCACGTGGACACTCGACAATAATGGGGGCAAACATTGTTGAGGAGGCACCACAAAATAAGAAGAGGAAGAAAGCTTCTGGACCAAAGAATTACCCAAGTAAGAAGAAGTTCAAGGGTAATTGCCACAACTGTGGAAAATCTGGGCATAAGGCAGTGGATTGTCGTGCGCCAAAGAATGATAAGAAGAAAAAGAATCAAGCCAACATGGTTGAAGATGAAATGGAAGACTTGTGTGCCATGTTGTCTGAATGCAACTTGGTAGGAAATCCGAAAGAATGGTGGATAGATTCTGGAGCCACCCGCCATGTTTGTGCTAACAAGGAGTTATTTTCTTCTTATGCCCCCGCAGGTCCCGACGAGACAATCTTCATGGGAAATTCATCTACGGCCAAAATTGAAGGAGTTGGCAAGATTGCGTTGAAGATGACGTCGGGAAAAATAGTGACTCTAAACCAAGTCCTCCATGTTCCAGAAATTCGCAAGAATCTTGTGTCTACCTCACTTCTTGTCAAGAATGGATTCAAATGTATTTTTGTTTCTAATAGTGTTGTACTAAGTAAGAACGATTTGTATGTAGGAAAAGGTTACCTAAATGAGGGCCTTTTTAAGCTAAATGTAATAGCAGTTCCTATCAATAAAGTGAATGCTTCTTCTTACTTGCTTGAGTCAAACACTTTATGGCATTCGCGTTTAGGTCACGTAAACTTCAAAACATTGCGAAAGATGATAAATCTAGAAGTATTGCCAAAATTTGATTGCATTAATTCCAAATGTCAAATATGTGTGGAATCAAAGTATGCTAAGCATCCTTATAAGTCCGTTGAAAGGAATTCAAGTCCTTTAGACTTAATTCACACAGATATTTGCGACATGAAGTCAACACCATCTCGCGGTGGGAAAAAGTATTTTATTACTTTTATTGACGATAGCACGAGATACTGCTATGTTTATTTACTTAATAGTAAAGATGAGGCAATTGATGCTTTCAAGCAATACAAGAGTGAAGTTGAAACGCAACTAAACAAAAAGATCAAAATGATAAGAAGTGATAGGGGTGGCGAATATGAATCTCCTTTTGAAGAAATATGTTTGGAAAATGGCATTATTCACCAAACAACTGCCCCTTACTCTCCACAATCTAATGGAATTGCGGAGAGAAAGAATCGAACGTTGAAAGAGATGATGAATGCGTTGTTGATAAGTTCTGGTTTACCACAGAACTTGTGGGGGGAAGCTATACTTACAGCTAACCGAATAATCAACCGTGTACCTCATAGTAAAACACAGTCCATTCCTTATGAAAAATGGAAAGGAAGGAAGCCCAGCTTGAAATACTTCAAAGTGTGGGGGTGTTTAGCTAAGGTACAAGTTCCTAAACCTAAAAGGGTTAAGATAGGTCCAAAAACGGTTGATTGTGTATTTATTGGATATGTAACCAATAGCAAGGCATATCGTTTTCTGGTTCATAAATCAGAAAATCCTGAGATTCACGTTAATACGATAATAGAATCAGATAATGCTGAATTCTTTGAAACTATTTATCCGTATAAAAAGGAAAGTGAAGTGACCTACCAAAAGTCAAAACGACCTCGGGAGGAAATAACAGATGGTATGCCTAATGAGGAAAATCCGAGAAGAAGTAAACGTCAACGGACATCTACTTCATTCGGTCCAGATTTTCTGACTTTCCTGCTAGAAAATGAGCCTCGTACCTTCAAGGAAGCAATGTCTTCCTCAGAAGCACAATATTGGAAAGAAGCTGTCAATAGTGAAATAGAATCCATATTGAGCAACCATACCTGGGAATTGGTTGATCTTCCTCCAGGTAACAAAACATTGGGTTCTAAATGGATTTTCAAGAAGAAAATGAAAGACGATGGTACTATTGACAAATACAAGGCAAGACTTGTTGTCAAAGGATTTAGACAGCGAGAAGGTCTTGACTATTTTGACACATACTCGCCGGTAACAAGAATTACATCCATTCGGATGCTAATAGCGTTAGCCGCCTTGTATGGTCTTCAAATCCATCAAATGGATGTAAAAACAGCCTTCTTAAATGGTGATCTAGAGGAAGAAATTTACATGAACCAACCTGAAGGGTTTGTGGTTCCGGGAAAAGAAAAGAAGGTGTGTCGACTTGTTAAGTCCCTTTATGGACTAAAACAAGCACCCAAGCAATGGCATGCGAAATTTGACCAAACAATGTTGTCAAATGGCTTTAAGATTAATGAATGTGATAAATGTGTTTACATTAAGAACGTTCCAAATCATATAGTCATTGTTTGCTTATATGTTGATGATATGCTAATAATGAGCAAAGACATTGCCGACATTCAAGCTACTAAGCGCATGCTTGCTGGTAAGTTTGATATGAAAGACTTAGGAGTTGCCGATGTAATTCTAGGAATTAAAATCAAGAGGACTCCTCAGGGTCTAGCTTTGTCTCAATCACATTACGTGAAAATGGTACTTGAAAAATTCAAACATTTGGAATTTAGAAGTGCAAGAACTCCAATTGACTTAAATCATCATCTTATAAAGAATAAAGGTGAAAGTACGTCTCAATTGGAGTATGCTCGTGTGTTGGGAAGCTTAATGTACATCATGAACTGTACACGACCTGATATAGCTTGTGCGATAAGTAAACTTAGTCGATTCACAAGTAATCCCAACAACATCACTGGGTAGCAATGAAACGAGTTCTGGGATATTTGGAATATACCCAAGACTACGCTTTGCACTACAATAAATATCCTGCGGTTATAGAAGGATATAGTGATGCAAATTGGATAACCGGCTCAACAGATACAAAGTCCACAAGTGGATATGTTTTTACTGTTGGTGGAGGAGCAGTATCTTGGAAGTCTTCCAAACAAACGTGCATTGCTCGCTCTACAATGGAATCAGAGTTTATAGCTTTGGATAAAGCCGGTGAAAAAGCTGAATGGCTTCGAAATTTCTTAGAAGACATTCCGTTCTGGCCAAAACCTTTGGCTCCTATTTGCATACATTGCGATAGTGAGGCTGCAATAGGACGGGCAGGGAGCGTTATGTATAACGGAAAGTCTCGTCATATACGACGAAGACATAACACCATTAGACAACTACTTTCTAGTGGAATTATCACTATTGATTATGTAAGATCAAAGGATAATGTAGCGGATCCGCTTACAAAAGGCTTAACTAGAGAGGGAGTTGAGAAATCATCTAAGGGAATGGGACTATGGCCGAGGACAAGTCAATATGGCGGTAACTCTACCTAGAATTTTGGATGTTCCGAGATCTAGGTTCAAGGAGCTCAAACAAAGTTGTGATTGACCGGTTCAACATTGTCAAAGTAAAATCTTTGGTCCCTTCTCGTGATGAAGACAATGTTCGGTAACAAGGATAGAACTTTACACGTTCTTTAATGATTACCTAAGTTTGATGAGGTATTTATCAAATAGTGTCAATCTAAAGGATTACACATTTAGGAATCACCTATGTAAGTGTGAGGTGGAAGCCACTTCAATGAGAATTCTGTAAGGCCAATTCTCTACGCACTTATGAAACCAGGCGGTGTTCATGGCTAAAACGAACACAACAACGAGAACCAAAAGACGGTTAAGGGTTGGTTGTGTGACATATGGTTGTCTAGGTATACACTAAAGTTCGACGGTTCAAAGATATCAAATCTACCGATTGACCGAGTATATCCGACATATGTTCACTACGGAAAGTTCAAAGGGAAACCTAGGGAAATTGAAAATTTGAAGAAGTGAACTTTTGTCTTGCACTTTGTCCCTCATTGGTGACGGACAACCACATTTGTGTGCTTATATATAGAATCACTTCTTAAAGCTCTTAAAAGGAGTTGAAGAGAATGAACCCTCGCTCCATCGTCGTCGCTCGCTCGGCTCGACTTCGGCTTCGGCTTCGGCTTTGGATTTGGATTTGTCAAATGATCGATCGATAAGATTATTTTTGGACAAAATTTATTTAATTATTTAATAATTAATTAAATGCCAAATCACTGCTGAAAATACGCCAAAACCCTGCTGAAGGTTCAGAGGGCCTCTCTGACCGCGGTTCTGCCGCGACCGCGCTAGAACCGCGACAGGCTGATTCAGAGAGCCTCTCTGACCGCGGTTCTGCCGCGACCGCGGTTCTGCCGCGACCGCGGTAGAACCGCGGCAGGCAGCGTATTCTTCTGAAAAGTCACCTTTTCCAGACACCTCTTCTGATAATTGCCTATAAATTCTGAGGCAAGGCTCCATTTTCTACACACGAAAAACACTCCAGAACTTCTTTCTTTCTGAATATACTGCATCCTAATTCGCAGTCTCTCTCTCTCACAAATTTGTAAGTGTGATTTTGCTTCGTTCTTTAAGTTCGTTGGTATCCTGCAGTTTGTATTGCCACTGTTACAGGAAGGTTTATTCCGTTTTATCGTGGGAGGATTTAATCCATTACCTTGGCAACGTGTGAGGGGGTTAAAATTCCTTAAGGACACACAAGAAAATTATGGACTCGGAATATTTCTTAAACTCTTCTGTTTTTCCAGTTTCTTTTATTTTTCTAACAGTTTTTTTCCTGATTTTTGGTTTAACACAGTAACGATCACAATTTTCTCTCTCCTTTGCTCCATCATTCTCTAATAAGTGATTTTCCTGTTGCTAACATGGTAACTACCTGCGAAAGTATAAAATTAAAATTAGTGATAAGTATCTAGTAATTATGTGAAAAAATAATTTACAAATTTTATATAAAGAATTATCAAATATAGTAATTAATATCTAACATTGGCAGTAGCTATTATTATTTTAGTTACATCTTGTTTGGATAGTTGTTATGTATCTTTTCATAATGTATTATATTATATTCGTATCGTTATGAAGGATATAATGTTTCGATAGATAGTATTGTTTGTCATCGTTTCGTAATGTCATGCACCAACAATATAAATAATAAACTTCCAATATCACAAAGAAAAAATATTGTACAAGATAAAATTAATATATTGAAAGGTAGAGTAAAAGATAAAATATAATTATTTCATAATAAGGAAGGACAAAATGAGAGGAAAAAATAAGGTAACGATGCAATCACACCAAGTTGGTCATTACATATAGTGACACTTTTTATTGTTACGTAGCGATGGATTTAACGTTACAATATAATATAATTTAAGTAACAATCAAAATAAACATTGTATTTAAAGTAACAATGCGATACAATACAACATGTAACAATCATTCAAACAAGTTGTTGGTGTTTGAAATCATTCTAATAAATAAAAATTGGAAGTGTGGGACCGAGAAATCCAAATAATCGGTTAGAAGAGAAACAAATAAACTTACATTCGATGCAATATTAACTCTGTAGTAATTGTACAAAGCGTTAAATAAAATTCATATCAAGTACAAATTCATACTAATAATATAATATCAGATAAGCAACTACGACACACATAATCTTTCGTAATACATACAATAAAAATTGAATTCGCCACAAATACATATTTACATATATACACAGATGTGTATATAAGACTGTGACAACAATAAAGTGACTAAATAACTTTATAACTTTAGTATGTTTATTTAATTGTTCATATCTTCTTAAAACAAAGTAAATTAGCCAACACTAAGAGTTTTTGGCTTGGGCTAATTTTCATGAATGAATGGTAATCGACAAACACATTATATTATAGTAAGTATTACTTGCATAAAATCAAGAACTGAAAAGTAGTATTGACGTGATTAGCAAGCCAATAATAATCACGAAAATCATAAGGCAATATTCAAGGGAAACAAAAGGGTTGAAAAGGTTCATAGAAACTTATGTGATAAGAAGGTGCCATATCACAAATAAATGTGAACCAGAACCATGAACTTTTTTTTTATCTCGATTGCTTTTCTAGAATTTAGGCTTTATGTTTACTTTTATATTTTACAATTTCAACTGATATGCCCGCTATAAACGTCTGCCTTTAGAGTTACAGAGTGTGAAGAGTCACCACTTTCACTAATGTGGAGGACCATCCCTTCTCTCATGACCCGGATTTCCCACACTCGGGAGTTGTGATGGCGCCAACTCATGAAAGCTAGGCAAGCCGAGTATTACAGATTCATTAACCTTTTTACTTAGCCCTTTTAACAGCTCAATATTGTCACACCTCCTTTTTACTACCCCGAAAGGGTATAAGGGAGTTTTTCCAATTCAAGTGACAATCGAATCGGGATTATTATTTTAAGATCAGAGTTGCCACTTGGGATAATTTATGGTGTCCCAAGTCACTGGTTTAAAATCCCGAATCGAGGAAAATTTGACTCTGGTTTAATGTCTGAGAAACACAGAAATCCGGGTAAGGAATTCTATTAACCCGGGAGAAGGTGTTAGGCACTCCCGAGTTCCATGGTTTAGCATGGTCGCTTTGATCATACATGGCTTAATCAAATTATTTAATTACTGATTTTAGAACCTACGTGCATTTGCCTCTTTAATTTAAGAAATTATCTTAAAACAGGTCACGCGTACGTGTACCCAATTGTTTGGCGCGTCAAAAATCATATCACGCGAACGTGTCCATAATTAATAACGCTTTATTATTATTAAGAAAGTTTGGTCAAAGTTGCGCGAACGCATACTCCGGTTTTATTTTTAGAATCGTGATTATGTCACGCGAACGTGTACACAACCACGATGGTATATTAAACGTGCCTAAAGCAAACTACGAATATCATTTTTACAACACTTAACAAGAGGGCCATAGCGATTTAATTATGGATGGCACACCTCGGTCTATTTTTAAAGAACTATATTAAAGCGGACTATATTAATAACAATTTTATTATTATAGAGAAAGTTTGGTCGAAGTTGCGCGAACGCATACTCCGATTTGGTTTTTAGAATCGTAATTATGTCACGCGAACGTGTACACAATCACAATTGTAGATTAAATCGCGCCTAAGGCTTTTCTACGAATAATTATTTTTAATAGCTAAGTCACAATATTTGTGAGGGACATGGGTGGTTTAATTAAGATGGCACACCTCACTCTCTTTTTTAAGAAAAGAATTATGTTAATTAAAGGGGACTAGGGATGCTCATATGTAAGACTAATTGGAAGTTTGCAATAAGGCCATGAATGGGATTTAGCATAAAAAATTGCCACCTTTAACTTATTCTGTAAAGATGGGCCCAGCAGCAGGCCCGCTAGGTTGTTAATTAGAAACTCGCAGTTTCTCCAGGTAACAGTAACGCTGATGTTATCTGGGCTCGAAATTAAGCCCAAAAGTGGAAAACAAACGTCATAGCCCATGCCAAGTCTGACTTCAACCAAACTACTCCTTTTGGGGCTAACTCCTGGCCCAATAATTTAAACAAAACTCTACATTTTGAATCATTTCCTTAAAAAAACAAGCTGCAAAAAGAGAAGGCTGAGTCTGAAGACTCTTGGGCCTGAAATAATACTCAAGGCCAAAGAATATCAGATTTAGTCGCTTAAGGCCTCGTGCCACACAGACTAGTTCATCAGGCCCAATACTGAACTGAGGGCCCTCCTGATACTCTAATTTCTTTAGACACTCAAATACAATACCAAGCTGGAGATCAACATACTAAAATATTCATATTATCTACAGACCATGAAACATTGTGTATTAATTGGATTCATGGAACACATGTTAATTGAAAGAAAGACTTCAGATACTATTGACCTGTTTAAAATAAGCTAGCAAAGTAGATACTTAATCCTGACTATGTGAGCTACTTTCAAGTTTTCAAACTACTGAGAACCATACATGGAGTAACTAATGCTACATGATCATTCATATGAATACTAAGTCCAAATTGACATCTTGATTCAACATATTTCAAAAAAAGAACAGAAGGGTCAATTAAATATACTGTTTCTTAAAATTACAAAGAAAACTACGCAAAGCATGCTATACATCTCCATTTTTCAATCAGGAGTTCATGAGAGTACCTGGACACCAAAGCAAAATAAAATGTGAGGATTTCAGCCAAAATATTAGCGAGAGCAAAACAACACAACAACAACAACCACAGCTTCCAAAATTAAACCATGCTTCAGCCCTTTTGGAGTTTAGAAATTTCCAAAGAATTTCTTCTAGTTTTTCTTGTGAAAATTAGAAAAGTTTTAGCGAAACAATGCAGAACTTTTTAGTGCAGAGAATGATGCTTAAAATCTGTCTTTGAGAGTGAAGGAAGGGCACTACTTATAGGCCTCTAAGGCCATGTGCTCAAAACAGAATAAGGGAATTATTCCCCAGCCTGAAAAGGCATCTTTTTAACTAACTGGGATAGCTGGCTGTCCCTCATTGGCTCAGTATATTTGCTAACCAAATGGGGACAGCTGCCCCCTATTCTGGAAGCTTCCAAATGTAGGAATTATCTGAAAGGTCCCTATTTCTTTTTCCAACTTAATCCCTAAGTTTTCAATCGTCCAATTATCACCCTAAGAGCTCCTAAACATTTACAAACCTAGATAAACAGAAAACAAGCAAACTAATATCTACAAATGGATTGAAAGCAAACAAAATTCAAAGTTGAAAGGAGTATCTGAAAACTGGTGAATGAACCTAAACTTCTAACATGAAACCAATTCATAATGAACTAAGCTAGACAATGAACCCTAAATGGAACTTGCACAAATACTGGAATGATTCTGGAAACTAGAATGGATAAATCGATGCATTCTAAAACAAAATTATTAACTAAACATACTCAAATAACCAACAGCAATGCAATTGAACCTTGAGCTACACCTAAATTCTTCTAACATAAACTGAAATCAGAAATTACTATTGGAACAGAATTATTTCATGCATAGAACTAAATTGACCTTAGACCTGTGATGAATCCTAATCTGAAGCCCTAAATATGAAAACAAAACAAATGACACACAAAACCTAAAATGCAACTAAACAGAATTGAAATTATGATGAGCAAGCCAAGAGAAGGAAGAGGAAAAGAACAGAGAAAACAAAAACAAAAAGAGAACAGAGATGAACAAATGACTAAAGGCCGGGGAGTACCGATTTAATCAGCAAGACGACCAACAAAAGCAAAGGCGGAAGATTGGCCAGGCTCAAGATGCTTCGACGAGGCTTGAAACTGACCCAAACGAATACTCTGGTCAAGAATAACCTATTTGGGCGAGCTTCCAGCCAAGACGAACAGAAACTTCAAAGAAATCCCAAAACTCAGAAATTAGGTCAAACCTAGATCCGGGATTCGACGAGTTCCAAAGATTGTTTAGGGAAATTGTTAAGGGTTTTGAGTTTGGGGAGGCATGGTGATTATAGGGTGTGAGTTTGGGGTTATTTGGGTGAGTTAGGGTTTTTAGGGTTGAATTTCTGATCTGAAATCGGTAAATTTGGGTGGTGTTTTTGGGAAAACTAACGATGGAATAATGTTGAGGATGGGCTCAGGGTTTCATGGTACAAATTTGGAGGAGTTTGAAGCGTCGCCGCTGCCGTGTGGAGATTTCCGGCGACGGAGTAAGGCGGAGACGGTGAGGGGATTTAGGGGAGGCTAAGGTCTCTAGGGTTTCTGAGTTTGAGAGACGGAGAGAGTGGGAGGGGTTCGAATGGGAGGGAGTCATTTTAGGACAGTTTTATACTAAGGGGGAGGTTAGTTCCGAACCGTTAGATCACTACGATCCAACGGCTATGATCAAGGACATGGGAAACAGGGTCGTTTTGGTTGTAGTTGGGCTTGGACCGGGTAATTGGGTATTGGGCTCGGATTTTGGGGCGGGTTTGGGGCAGATTTGTTTGGGCTTTGGTCCAATAAAATCAAAATAAGGCCCTTTCAATTAACCCTCTTTTTATTCAATTCTTTTATTTCCATTGCTTTTGTTTTTTTTCTTTTTCTTTTCCTTTTTTTAATTAAAAACCTAAATTAAAATCCTAAATTAATCTAGATTATAAAATAATCAATTTCCTAAAAATTATAAAAATTCCTTGGTCCTAAATTAAAAGAGAAAAACTACTATTCTAAAATTAAAGCTAAAAATGCAAAAATGAACCATTTTGTGATTTTTATTTTTAAATAAAACAAATAACTAACTAATTAACCTTAAAAATGTAACAAACACAACCTAAATGCAATGCATGGTATTTTGGTATTTTTCATGATTTTTAATAGAAATTAAACGTGCACAAAATGCAAACAATTAATAAAATCCTACAAAAATCCTATAAATTGGCAAATAATTGAAAAAAAAATCTATTTTCTTGGATTTTATAGGAGTAATTCATATAGGGCAAAAATCACGTGCTCACAGCTACCCCTCTTTGCTCGGATGCACGAAGAGTTTTCGTGCAAAGATAAAGTGAGCAGATACGAGCGATTTTTGCCCGTTTGAATACTCTGTGCGAAGCATTTTTGAAAGATTTGACCGAACCTTGCTTCCGAGGTTGCCTACATATCCTTGGCTATAAAAGAATCAGGTCAGTGTAGTTCGGGAAGTTTTGGTAGCTGGGACTACCGAGAAGCTATGATTTCATCGTTGCTGCTGCTACTGCTTGCTGAACTCCTTATTACACCAAGACAACATAAAAGAAACTAGACTAAACCATGATCTATGAATTACATGAATCCTATCTACGTATCTTCAAACTTTATCTTGTAGTTTTTGCGGCTCTGTGCTGCATCTTGAGTTGTTGACTCGTACTCTCTAGCTGAGCTTACTTTGTTGCCGACTTAAATTGCATTTTGAAGTGAACTCCCTTGTTTTCCAGGTGGGCGCCTGATTGCCAAAACTTGAACTGTCTTCCTTTGAAACTTGGACTGCTTTTCCTTTGAAACTTGAATTGTTTTCCCTTGTTCTCCAGGTGGGCGCCTGATTGCTGAAACTCGAACTGCTTTCCCTTGAGACTTGAACCGTTTTCCTTTGAAACTTGAACTGCTTTTCCTTGTTCACCAGGTGGGCGCCTGATTGCTGAACTTGAACCGTCTTCCTTCGAAACTGCTTTTCCTTGAAACTTGAATTGTCTTCCCTTGTTCTCCAGGTGGGCGCCTGATTCCGAAACTTGAACTGCTTTCCTTTGAAACTTGAGCTGTTTTCCCTTGTTCTCCAGGTGGGTGCCTGATTGCTGAAACTCGAATTGCTTTCCCTTGAGACTTGAACCGTTTTCCTTTGAAACTTGAACTGCTTTCCTTTGAAACTTGCTGTTTTCCCTTGTTCTCCAGGTGGGTGCCTGATTGCTGAAACTTGAACTGCTTTCCCTTGAGACTTGAACCGTTTTCCTTTAAAACTTGAACTGCTTTCCCTTATTCTCCAGGTGGGCGACTGATTGATGAACTTGAACCGTCTTCCTTTGAAACTGTTTTTCCTTGAAACTTGAACTGTCTTCCCTTGTTCTCCAGGTGGGCGCCTGATTGCCGAAACTTGAACTGCTTTCCTTTGAAACTTGCGCTGTTTTCCCTTGTTCTCCAGGTGGGTGCCTGATTGCTGAAACTCAAACTGCTTTCCCTTGAGACTTGAACCGTTTTTCTTTGAAACTTGAACTGTCTTCCCTTGTTCTCCAGGTGGGCGCCTGATTGCCAAAACTTGAACTGCTTTCCTTTAAAACTTGAGCTGTTTTCCCTTGTTCTCCAGGTGGGTGCCTGATTGCTGAATCTCGAACTGCTTTCTCTTGAGACTTGAACTGTTTTCCGTTGAAACTTGAACTTCTTACCCTTGTTCTCCAGGTGGACGCCTGATTGCCGAAACTTGAACCGCTTTCCTTTGAAACTTGAACTGTTTTCCCTTGTTCTCCAGGTGGGCGTCTGACTGCTGAAGCTTTGACTGTCTTCCTTTCCCTTGAAACTTGAACTGTTTTCCCTTGTTCTCCAGGTGGGCGCCTGATTGCTGAACTTTGGATTGCCTTCCTTTCTCTTGGAACTTGAACTGTTTTCCCTTGTTCTCCAGGTGGGCGCCTGATTATAGACAAAACAAAAGAAATTTTTCTACCCCAGTTTGATATTGGGAACATCTGTGAGTATTAACTGACTTTTGTTATCAAAATAAGTTCTAAGCTAAATTCCCTTATCCTGAAACATTCAAACCAAGTCTCATCTCAAAAGTGAAAACTTAAATGCTAAATTATATTTCCCAAAAGTAGAACCCTCGTCAGACCTTGTCATTTGTGAGGGTCTCAAAACTTACTAAATCCCGTTTTCCAGGAGGGTACTGAAAACTTACGGCCGAACCTGTCTGGCACCTGCTTTGCTCACGGAGGGCTTCTCCGGAACAAATGAAATTTCCTGCCCCTGTTTCAATCAAAGAAAAATATTGTCAGTTTGAAAATGTGGTAGTTAGTTTGCGGCATTCTTGCTGAAGGTGGCCTTTCCATTTCCATGCTTTGTTCTGATCAGCTGCCTTCGACTGGCAAAGAATTGTTTGACCTTCTAACTGCGCCTTAACCATAGGACCCTGAATGGCCTGAATGCCCCATACTCAACCTGCTATTTTACACTTCTGTCTTTCCAATATGAACCTTTGTATTTCTCCCCACCATTCACGAAACCACTTGATCACTTGAATCTCGGCTAACACCTTATTTTGCATCATGCTATTTCTGGCATGATGTGGCCGCACTTTGCTTTGTGCTATCTGGAAGTTGATAATAAGCTTTGCAATCCTTCCTTGTTTGCTTAGCAAGGCTAACATTGGAAAAGCCTTAGAGAAATAGGCCCAAAAGGAAATGAAATGCAATGACTTCGTGGGTTATGAATAAAGAAGAAAAATCAAAACAGAAAGACTATTTGAAAAAGGGACTTATCTGAGTGAGGCTGCTGGCGTCAATGGTCATGACATGCATTTCGGTAATCAGCCTAATCCATTCAGTCAATCACCTTTCAATCTTCACACTTTATGCCTGGGGTTCCCATAATCCAATTCTTTTGCAAAGTCAACAACCTTATTCGGCTTGCGGCGCCCTGAAGGGTTTTCATCAACAAACCTCTCTCATTTAATCATCTCTCAACTCACCGTCGCCTTACGGTGCCCGTGAGGGTTTTCACCAATAAGACTCTCTCATTTTAATTTCTCTCAGCTTTCCGTCGCCTTACGGTGCCCGTGAGGGTTTTTCACCAATAAGACTCTCTCATTTTTTTTATTTTTCCTGCGCAGAACGGAGTGTTGCCCCTGATGTGAATCATTCTTCTAACTTGCTTGACTTGGCATCCCTCAAAGATTGATCGGAAGGTCTTTCTTTGGACCATAATGTGGGCTTTTGGATAGGGTTAGAAAGAAAGGGTATCATGAAGGCTCAAAACGACTTGAATGGGTTCAGAATTACAACTTTTGGAATCAAATCTTCTGCCCCAGTTTCTTTGCTTGGGGGCTTTGAGTTTTTTTTTTATATTTTGATGGGACTGAACCGTGAGGCTGCCTACGTATCCTTAAAAGGATTCAGGTCGAACGTAGTTCATGTCATAGGAATTGCTTTGTTTTTGTACTTTTCTCTTCTTTTTTCTTCTTTTTTTTCTCTTTTTTTTTCTTTTTTCATTTTTTTCTTTTTTTTTCTCTTCTTTTTTTTTTCATTATCTCTCTCTCTCTTTCTCTTTCTCTTCTCTTTTCCTCTTTCCTCTTTTTTGTTTGTATCTATATTTCTAGACTCTGCTTCTGATTCCAAAAGAGGGGTATGAAAGAAAATAAAAGGCTCAAAAGGGGTAACAAAGGATAAAGTGTTTAGATAGCAGAATAAAATGCCTTCGTCATTCCAATCTTCAAAATATGCCAAGTACAAACGACACAATTTAAACCAAGGAAACCATACATAATATCTTTTGACTGCATCAGAATTGATAGTCATGTCCACACACTTGCCTTCTACATCTGTTAAACACAAAGCACCATTGGGCAACACTCTCGTTACCACGAACGGCCCCTGCCAATTTGGGGCAAACTTGCCTTTTGCTTCAGCCTGATGTGGAAGGATGTGTTTCAATACTTGCTGACCCACTTCAAATTTCCGGGTACGCACTTTCTTGTTGTATGCTCTTGCCATTCTCTTTTGATACAATTGGCCATGACATACTGCCGCTAGTCTTTTCTCATCAATCAGACTTGATTGTTCCAATCGCGTTTTGACCCACTCATCGTCATCAATCTCTGCTTTAGCAACAATTCGGAGGGATGGAATCTCAACATCCGCAGTTATCACTGCTTCAGTACCATATACCAACAAGTAAGGAGTTGCACCTACTGAAGTGCAAACAGTAGTGCGATAACCCAGTAAAGCAAACAGTAACTTTTTATGCCATTTCCTAGAACCTTGCACCATCTTTCGAAGTATCTTCTTTATGTTCTTGTTGGCTGCCTCAACCGCTCCATTTGCCTTGGGACGATACGGAGTGGAATTTTGATGTATAATCTTGAGCTGCTGGTATACTTCCTTCATCAAATGGCTGTTAAGATTAGCACCATTGTCCGTGATAATTACCTTTAGAATTCCGAACAGACAAATGATGTTTGAATGAACAAAGTCAACCACTACTTTCTTGGTCACAGATTTGAAAGTCATAGCTACAACCCATTTAGTGAAATAATCGATGGCCACCAGAATGAACCTGTGCCCGTTGGATGCTGCTGGCTCAATTGGTCCAATGACATCTATACCCCAAGCAACAAAGGGCCATGGTATGGACATTGTGTGCAATTCAGATGGGGGAGAATGGATTAAATCACCGTGCACCTGACATTGATGACACTTGCACACAAAGCTAATGCAATCTCGCTCCATGGTGAGCCAATAATAACCTGCTCGAAGAATTTTCTTCGCCAGAACATACCCACTCATATGCGGCCCGCAGACTCCGGAATGCACTTCGGTCATGATAGACGTGGCTTGTCTAGCATCTATGCATCTCAACAATTCAAGATCTGGAGTTCTTTTGTACAAAACTCCCCCACTTAAGAAAAATCCACTTGCCAATCGTCGAATTGTTATCTTTTGATCTCCCGTGGCCTGTACCGGATACGCCCCCGACTTGAGATACTCCATGATAACATGGAACCAAGGTTCACCATCAAGTTCTTCTTCCACCATGTTACAGTAAGCATGCTGATCACGGACCTGAATACGGAAAGGATCAATATAAGCCTTATCTGGATGATGCAACATCGATGCCAGAGTAGCCAAGGCGTCAACAACCTCATTATGGATCCTAGAGATATGCCTGAACTCCACTGATCTAAGCCGCTAACAAAGATCCTGCAGACATTGTCGAAATGGTATGAGCTTCAAATCTCGAGTTTCCCATTCTCCCTGAATCTGGTGCACCAACAAATCTGAATCTCCCAAAACCAGCACTTCCTGGACTCTTATGTCCACATCTAGCCTTAAACCCAAAATACATGCTTTGTACTCAGCCATGTTGTTGGTACAATAGAAACAAAGCTGAGCTATGACAGGGTAGTGGTGCCCTATTTCAGAAATGAGCACAGCTTCTATTCCAACACATTTCATGTTAGCAGCCCCATCAAAGAAGAGTTTCCAACCGGGTTGTTCATCCTGCTCGACTTCATCAATATGCATTACCTCTTCATCAGGAAAGTAAGTCTTCAAAGGTTCATATTCTTCATCCACCGGGTTCTCGGCCAAGTGATCGGCTAACGCTTGGGCTTTCATCATTGTCCGAGTCACATAGACGATGTCAAACTTTGTAAGCAAAATCTACCACTTCGCGAGTCTTCCTATGGGCTTAGGCTTCTGAAAAATATATTTTAAAGAATCCAGGCGAGAAATGAGGTAAGTAGTATAGGACGACAGATAATGCTTCAATTTTTGTGCTATCCAAGTCAGGGCGCAACATGTCCTTTCAAGGGGAGTATACTTAACCTCATAGGATGTGAACTTCTTGCTGAGATAATAGATGGCCTACTCCTTCCTGCCAGTGATGTCATGTTGACCCAACACACAACCAAATGAATTATCCAAGACTGTCAAATAAAGAATTAAAGGTCTCCCGGGTTCCGGCGGGACCAACACAGGTGGGTTTGACAAATACTCTTTGATCTTATCGAATGCTTCCTGGCACTCATCAGTCCATTTGACCGCAACATCCTTCTTTAGCAACTTAAAGATAGGCTCACAAGTTGTCGCGAGTTGAGCAATAAACCTGCTGATGTAGTTCAACCTCCCTAGCAGACTCATCACCTCAGTCTTGTTCTTTGGCGGTGGTAATTCCTGGATAGCTTTGATCTTTGACGGATCCAACTCAATGCCCCGCCGACTGACTATGAACCCCAACAGTTTCCCAGACGGAACACCAAATGCACACTTTGCAGGGTTGAGCTTAAGATTGTACCTGCGGAGCCTCTGGAAAAACTTCCTTAAATCTTTGACATGGTCAGACTGCTTCCTGGACTTTATGATCATATCATCCACGTAAACCTTAATCTCCTTGTGTATCATGTCATGGAATATGGTGGTCATTGCCCTCATGTAAGTTGCCCCAACATTTTTCAAACCGAATGGCATGACCCGGTAGCAATATGTTCCCCATGGCATGATGAATGCCGTCTTTTTCGCATCTTCCTCATCCATTAAGATCAGATGATATCCCGCATAGCAATTCACAAAAGAGCCGATCTCATGCTTGGCACAATTATCAATCAAAATGTGGATATTTGGCAATGGGAAGTTATCCTTCGGGCTTGCTTTGTTGAGGTCACGGTAATCAACACATACTCTGGTCTTACCATCTTTCTTTGGCACAGGCACAACATTAGCTAACCACGTGGGATACCGCGTGACTCGAATGACCTTTGCATCAAGCTGCTTTGTGACTTCTTCTTTGATCTTCACACTCATGTAGGTCTTAAACTTCCTTAATTTCTGCTTGACGGGAGGGAAAGCTGGATCAGTTGGCAATTTGTGGACTACCAGGTCGGTACTCAAGCCTGGCATGTCATCATATGACCACGCAAAAATATCTTTATATTCGAACAATGCTTTGATTATTTCTTCCCTGATTTGTGGTTCAAGATGGACACTTATCTTGGTTTCTTTGACATTATCTGGATCTCTAAATTGATTGCTTAAGTTTCATTCAAATTAGGCTTGGGTTTTTCTTCAAAATGATTTAGTTCTTTACTAATTTCCTCAAATGCCTCATCCTCACCATACTTTGTTTCATCATCACACTCTTTCTTCGATTATTATTTCCAAATTAGATTGACTTTTAAGACTTGGCCGAAGATTCCTCATGCATGTCATGTCATTGAAACCAGCATAAAAAAAACTGTACAAAGAAGAAAAGAAAACAAAATAAAAACTATCAGGAATGATGGAAAAGGGAAATTGCATTTCATTGAAAATAAAGGATAACAAGGTTTGTACATCAACAAGCGAAAAATAAAAATCTGGGTCACAACCCTTGAATAACCCAGATAGAAAGGAAAACAAAGCAAACTACCAAAACTCCTTCCGAGTAGAGAGAGGAGTAACCTTCCAATTGTTAAGCTTTACTTTCGGCCCAACGAACTGCACATCCACTTTGCTGGAACCTTCTCCAACTTCTACCATGTTCACATCATCAAACAACCTCTGGAACCTTTCAATTAACTCTTAATCAATGTTAATCACAGGACTTGGAACTGGTCAAACTAGGCGTTTCATGGCACCGGGCTTGACAAAGGACCTGGAGAGACGCGAGATAGGCTTCGGAAGTCCCCACGCATTCTGTTTCAACCTTTTGGCCCTTTTCACATCTGCCGCTGTGGGTTTGAATCCAAGACCGAACGTACCCAAATTTTCAGGGAGAGACACTGGCTGTATGATACCCTGCAAGGATGTACCCAGACCTTTACGTGGTACAAAGCCATATTTCAGCATTTCAGATGCCACCATGACGGAGGCAGAGGCTATCTTCGGAGCTGGAATACATTTCCCTTATGGAACCTTCTCAACCGGCACAGTTTCAGAAACTTGGTTGACCCAAGGCCCCTTGTCATCCTCGGACTCAATAAACGGGACGGAGGCATCACTGTAAGCACACGAGTTCTCTTCACCATGCACGACGATCTCCTGTCTGTCCCACTCGAACTTGACCATCTAGTGCAAAGAGGACGGGACTGATTTGGCGGCATGTATCCAAGGCCGACGCAACAGTAGATTGTAAGAGACGGACACATCCAGTACCTGGAACTCCATGGTGAATTCAACCGGTCCTATTGTCAATTCAAGCACTATATCACCAACCAAATCTTTTCCTCCACCGTCAAAACCTCGGACACATATACTGTTCTTTCGGACCCTTCAGTATCAATTTTCATCTTGTGCAGAGTGGAGAGAGGGCAAATGTTTGCGCTAGAACCATTGTCCACTAACACCCTAGTGACCACAGGATCTTCATATTTCACTGTAAGATCGAGAGCTTTGTTGTGTTCAGTACCTTCCATAGGCAACTCGTCATCAGAGAAGGTGATCCTGTTCACCTCAAATATCTTGTTGGAGATCTTCTCCAAATGGTTCACTGTGATTTTATCGGGGACATGAGCTTCGTTCAGAATTTTCATCAGGGCTCGACGATGCTCATCTGAATGGATCAATAATGACAGCAAGGAAATCTGAGCCGGGGTCTTTCTAAACTGCTCCACAATAGAGTAATCTTGTAATTTCATTTTTCTCAAAAACTCCTCCACTTCTTCTTCAGTGACTGCTTTCTTTACTAGAATTGGATTATCTCTGAGTGTTTTAGCTTTCCTTAACTCTTCCGGGGCAAAGCATCTCCCCGAACGAGTTAATCCCTGGGCTTCATTGACTTCTTCTTTCACTTCCTTCCCCTTATAGGTCACTATCACCCGTTCATAGATCCATGGGATAGCCTTGGTGTTGATTACCGGCAACTGGGTTATAGGCTTGATGATGACAGGGTCCGTGCGGGCACCCTCTACAATTATGATAGGCTTATTCCCCAACCATGGCACGATCACCTTTGACTTTTCTTGCTTTGCTACAACATCACTTGGGGATCTCTTCTCAACTACCACAGATGGTTCACCGTTTGTCATGCTCAACTTGTTCGCTGATCCTTCAACCATTGCTTTTGTGACATTTTTTTCCTTGACTGGCTTAACCTCACTAGACCGAATCATCATAACAGATTGTGAAGGCTTCTTGGGTTCCCCCTCTTTGTGTACTATCTCGATCATGTTTATTTCATCATGAGTTGGCAATGGGTTCTGATTGATGTTGGGTGCTTCCGGAGTTTGGACCACAATCTAGTTTGTGTCGATGAGCTCTTGGATGGCATTTTCAAGTGCCAGCACTTTTCTGTATCATGCCCCGGAGTGCCAGAACAATATGCACAACTGAGCAAGTAATCCAAATTCTTTGGAGGAGGGTTTGGCAATTTCGACTCAGCTGGCCTCAGCACATCCAACTGCCTCAATCTCTGGAATAAGCTGGTATAAGACTCCCCCAACGGGGTGAAAGTTTTCTTCCATTGCAACCTCTCATTTCTGAACACTGGTTTGGGCCGGAAACCTGGACCGGCAGGGTTTCGATAGGTTCGTGGAGGTGGGTAAGCATTTTGTGGAGCTGGGTAGGTGTTTTGTGGGGTTGGGGCACGCCACTGTGGGTAAGAAGGAGGTTGAGTGTATGACCTAGCGTGGTGGACGGAATACTGAGGGTCTGGTGATGGGAAGTAATGTTGGGGTGGATTATATGGGGTTTGGGTATAGGTTCGGTGATGGGGTCGAGTCTGGGTATAATGGTTTGGTGTGCCCCTCGGTCCAAACCACGATCCTGAGTCAACTGTTGCCACATATTCTTTCTTCTTCTTTCCGATCACTTCTCCCGTACCATTCTGGATAGCTTGGGTGGTTGCTTTGATGGCCGAGTAGCTCATGATTTTGCTTGATTTAAGCCTTTCTTCCAATATGCCGCCCATCTTTACTGCCTCGTTGAAGGACTTGCCTATGGCCGATATCATATGGCCAAAGTAAGTAGGCTCCAGAGCCTGCAGAAAATACTCCACCATTTCGTTTTCCTCCGTCGGAGGGTTGACTCTTGCTGCTTGTTCTCTCCAACGAAAACCATATTCCCTGAAACTTTCTCCTGGTTTCTTTTCTATCTTAGTCAAGGACAGACGATCTGGAACGATTTCTCTGTTATATTGGAAGTGTCGCGCAAATGCTTGGGCCAAATCATCCCAGGTATACCATCTGTTGTGATCTTGACGTGTGTACCACTCTAACGCTGCGCCACTCAAACTCTGGCTGAAGTATGCCATTAACAGTTCATCTCTTCCACTAGTTGCTCTCATTTTACTGCAGAATCCCCTCAAGTGGGCCACCGGGTCCCTGTGCCCGTCATACAGGTCGAATTTAGGATCTTGAATCCAACAGGCAACTGAACATCAGGAAATAGACATAGATCTTTGCAGGCTATGCTCACCTGGCCTCCCAATCCCTGCATATTTCTGAACGATTGTTCCAGGCTTCTTACCTTCCTGAACATCTCCTCCTGTTCCAGGTTTTTAGGTGGTTTCTCAGTCTCAACAAGGAGGTCGAAACGAGGAGTATAAGAGTAATGATCTGGGCCTTGAAAGTAGGCTTTGGGGGATAGTACTGATTATCTTGGGTCTGGATTAATGGCTCACTGGAGGATCGATGTAGTGTGGATGGCGGGGGTGCTACGAAAATAGGGGTGGCTGGTGGAGGGGGATACGCGATTGTTTTGGCTGGTGGTGCTTGTGTGGTTTGGGAAGTGGTGCCCTGATAGTGGTGGTAATTGGTGAAGCCTGGTGCATGTTGCGGGGACGAATCAACAGTGGGAGGTTCTTGGGATTGAGCTAGTGGTGGGATGAAAGCAGGGTTGGCAGGGTATGATGGTGGGGGATGCCCTTTTACCCATGCTTGGTACATTTCGGCCATCTGATGTTTTAACTTATGTAGCTCCTCTTTCAGATTAACCTCAGACTCTTTCCCCTCTCTCGACGGATCAATAACACTTGCATCCAATTCCTGGCCAGCCATGATCAACTTGTTTTTAGACCTGGTGTTGTACGGGTGGGTTGCCAGAATGCCGAACAAACCAACCACCTACCTGTACTTGATGACAACAAGCAAACTTGTTAGCGATTAAGAGCTTAACAGATAGGCACCGCATGTTGGGGATGCAATGCACCTAAGCAGTTAACCATTTCTATTATGCGTTTGAACGGCTGCTTGCTGCATCCCGACTTTCACTAATTCTTTCCATTTAGCATTTTTCTTTCTTTCTTTTTCATTCCTGCTTTTCTTTGCTTGATTCTTGTCTTTCTTCTTTTATTCTCGCATTTTCTTTCCTCCCTTGTTTTGCCATTATTTCTTTCCCCTTAATTTTCTCTCCTCTCTTTCCTTTTCATTTCAAGGTTATGATCAAATCCTATGGGGATTACCTACGTATCATGACGCCGCATGAATCAGACCAAGCGTAGTTCTGGGGATAAATAAAAGAAAGACACATTTTTTCTTTTTCTTCAAATTTTAAAAAATAAAACAAGATAGAGACAACCTGATTACAACGACTTCCCTACATACCTAAACATTTTCAGAAACTAAAACAAGACTCAAAATGGACTAACAGACTCTAAAAAAAGACTGCAACAGACTCGAAAAATTAAAATTAAGAATACATAAGTGCTTCCCCTGCTGCTCCAGTTGGCCTTGCTGCGGGCCTAGGTGCGATGTCTTCTTGGAGGCAAAACAAATCTTCCATGATCTGTTGGACAAAAATCATAACTGAGGCGAAGAACATGGACTGGGTCATGTCTTCACACTCGTTGCACTTCATCACAATGTAGTCTGCAATCGTCCTAACCATTTCCCTAATAATACCCTTCTCTTGTAGCAACCGTCCAATCTGCTGAGATCGGGCCCCCAAAACTTGTTCGGCAGTATGATTTTGCTCTTGAAGCTGTTGCGAGTCCTTTTCTAACTGTGACATTAGGGCATAACAATGCTCCCTTTCTGCTTTGAAATCTCTCGCCTGCTTGGTCATTTCGCTTTCAAGGATATTGACCATTTTCTTCAGACCCACCATCCCTTTGTCGTACTTTCTTTCAGCCGTCGGATGAAATTTGCCCGTCCCTCCGCATTCTTAGCTATCTTGGCTTTAGCTTTCACTAATTCCTTCTCGGTCTTTTCCAGGTTAGTCTCATAATCACACACCTTTCTCCTAAGGCCGTTTATGAGCTTCTCATCTTGTCTGCTTCTGGCTGGATTTTCAGCGGCGATTTTCATTCTTTGAATTTGAGCTCGTAAGGCTTCATTTTCCTGGGCCAATTTCCTTCTTTCTCCTTCAGCTTCTTGCATTTGTAGATCATTATTGAACTCAATGTTTCTCAATTTCTCTTCCAGAGCGTGGATGGTTGCTTGATACTTTTTCTCCTTTTCTCCCCAAACCAACCTTTCCTTGACTTTGTCATCAAAAGCCTGCACATGTGGTCTTTTTGCTGGTCTTTCGGGCTCTGGTTCGGGCTCTGGCTCATTGCTTGCACCTGACTTTCTTTCAAACCACATTGCATAATTCGGATTCACTTCCCCTTTGGCAACATCTGGTATCTGGGTGCCATTTTTTAGATAACGATAACTGTTCCAATCCTGCTGGACTAAAGCCTCTGGTAATGCGGCCTCTGGATGGAGTTCGATGACCTGAGGGGTTAGATCTTCATCTTCAGGAACCACCTGATATCTCCCTAACTGCCTTAAGACCCTCTGTGGTGCGTAGGGCTAGACACTCCTCAAACCCATCAACATCAAATAACCCTTTGTAGCTGTCATATATATGATATTTGTCGTCGGGAGCCATCCTATAGTCCATTCGACTTGACTTGCTTTCAAAGCTTTCAAATGGGAGATCCAAGCTTCAAACACTTCTGGAGCGTTGTAATCTTTCACCCTTTCCTCATAGCTTTTGATGAAATTATCTTTTCTTGAACCATAGCTCATGAACTTGGGGTGGTAGCGGAGATGCTCGATCAACCACATTTGTAGAAGAACACTACAGCCTTCGAAGAATTGAGCCCCGGATCTAAACAATGTCAATGCCTGGTAAATATTTGCCAGTACTAGAGGAGCCAGTGTGTGATCTTTCTTTGTAATAAGGGTTTGTGCAACTCTAGCCATGCTGGTATCTACTGTCCCTTCTGCATTTGGAAAGACTATGATTCCCAGGAACACAACTATGAAGGCGAACCTACGATGAATTTGCCAAAGGTTCTTGTCCTGTTTGTTTTTCAATCCTTTTTCATGAGTTTCGAACCCAACCGAATGCCCGAATCTGGAATACAGAAATTGAGAGGAACAACATCCGTTGTCCACATAAGCCTTCTTCATTTGTTTGCTGATATTAAGAAGATCAAAGAATTTGTGCACTGATGGGGCTCTCGGGAATATCAACTATTATTTTTTCAAGTCTAAACCAAAATGAATGTATCCAGCTATTTCTTCCAGTGTAGGGGTGAGGTCGAAATCCGAGAAATGAAAGACATTGTGCACAAGGTCCCAAAAGGTTACCAAAACTTGGACCAAATCTTCCCGTGGTTTGATTTCCAATATATTAGTAAGAGCACCCAACTGTTCTTTCACCCAGTCTTGACCATATCTATCCAAATCATACCACCACATGCGCAACTGCAACTGAGCCTGCTCTATGACTAGTAATTTCGGGTTCTGGACAATGTTCATCTTGGTAACGGTGAACGGTTAGGGTTAGGGCTGACTCTGATAGATTTTGAGGAAACAGTTTTTGACTCCCAAAGGAATGAGCAAAGAAAATGACCCTTTCCCCTTTTACACAAAAGTGGCTGCTTTCGTAAATGTGGCCCCTTCGCAATTTCAAGTAAATTTTGAGGCCGGGGGAAGACACTTAGAAAAATGACACCTTACCGACAGACTTGTTCGTTCTCTACGAAAATAGCCCTTCGACAACTGAAAATATTCTAAGGCTATCTCGGTGAGAACGGTGCCGAAGCTGGGTCGGCTTATTCTTGACTAAAGACCTACCTACAACTTCACTTTATTTGGTTAATTTTGCAAAAAGAAGGCCAAACCCAATGTAGGTTGCCTACGTATCCCACATCCGGTAGGAATCAGACCTGCGTAGTTCGGGCAGCTTTGACATAATTTTTAAAAGAAAATACGAATGACTCGTTTTGAAAAGACTCTTTCTTCTTTCTTTTTTTTCTCTTTTTTTTTTCAAATCCCTCTCTTTTCTAAAAAAAATTCGGCAGAGTTTCGAGATATTTTCAAATACCGGGTTTATTTCCTTTCTACGCCACTCTTGTTTTTTTCCTGATTGTCTTTCCTGGCCGGTCAGCATGCAGGCCGAAACAAATAAATATTCATATAGCACGTAAGATGCATCAGGATGGTCTATTATTTTGGGTACACCTGTCCTAGACGGATCCAACCCGTGTGTTGAGTCCCCTAAGTCAAATGCACATGATGCAAACAAACGTTCCTACTAGGGATTCGGCATGAGGTTATGTTCTTCTAGGTTTAAACCTGGGGTTGTGTTCTAGACTAGGCTTACCCGAGTGGACAACTCGAGCCGAGGTGGAGGTAACGTACCGGGAGTACAAAAGTCTGCCCGGCCTTGTTGTTGGCCCATGCCTCGTTCTAATTGGTATTGACATCTAACAGAAAGTGGGCCACGCGTACGTGTGCACCAAATTTTAGAAGACTCAGAAGGGTGGCGTAAGAAGGCTTTTTAATAAAATTCAAGCAGCAATAAAATGGCAAATAACAGCAATCAGCACATTTGGTTCACAAAATACAGTAATATTAACAATAAATAAAGCCAAGCAAAATCATATTAACAAGCTCAAATTCTTGAACCCTGAACCAGTAGTTCTGGGTTCTTATCCCCAGCAGAGTCGCCAGAGCTGTCACACCTCTTTTTTACTACCCCCGAAAGGGTATAAGGGAGTTTTTTCAATTCAAGTGACAATCGAATCGGGATTATTATTTTAAGATCAGAGTTGCCACTTGGGATAATTTATGGTGTCCCAAGCCACCGGTTTAAAATCCCGAATCGAGAAAAATTTGACTCTAGTTTAATGTCTAAGAAACACAGAAATCCGGGTAAGGAATTCGGTTAACCCGGGAGAAGGTATTAGGCACTCCTGAGTTCCGTGGTTCTAGCACGGTTGCTTTGATCATACCTGGCTTAATCAAATTGTTTAATTGTTGATTTTAGAACCTACGTGCATTTGCCTCTTTAATTTAAGAAATTATCTTAAAACAGGTCACGCGTACGTGTACGCATTTTTTTGGCGCGTCAAAAATCATGTCACGCGAACGTGTCCACAATTGATAATGCTTTATTATTATTAAGAAAGTTTGGCCAAAGTTGCGCGAACGCATACTCCGGTTTTGTTTTTAGAATCGTGATTATGTCACGCGAACGTATACACAACCACGATGGTATATTAAACGTGCCTAAAGCAAACTACGAATATCATTTTTACAACACTTAACAAGAGGGCCATAGCGATTTGATTATGGATGGCACATCTCGGTCAATTTTTAAAGAACTATATTAAAGCAGACTATATCAATAACAATTTTATTATTATAGAGAAAGTTTGGTCGAAGTTGCGCGAACGCATACTCCGATTTGGTTTTTAGAATCGTAATTATGTCACGCCTACGTGTACACAATCACAATTGTAGATTAAAACGCGCCTAAGGCTTTTCTACGAATAATTATTTTTAATAGCTAAGTCACAATATTTGTGAGGGCCATGGGTGGTTTAATTAAGATGGCACACCTCACTCACTTTTTTAAGAAAAGAATTATGTTAATTAAAGTGGACTAGGGATGCTCATATGTAAGACTAATTGGAAGTTTGCAATAAGTCCATGAATGGGATTTAGCATAAAAAATTGCCGCCTTTAACTTATGCTGTAAAGATGGGCCCAGCAGCAGGCCCACTAGGCTGTTAATCAGAAACTCGCAGCTCCTCTAGGTAATAGTAACGCTGATGTTATCTGGGCTCGAAATTAAACCCAGAAGTGGAAAACAAATGTCATAGCCCATGCCAAGTCTGACTTCACCAAACTACTCCTTTTGGGGCTAACTCCTGGCCCAATAATTTAAACAAAACTCTACATTTCGAATCATTTCTCTAAAAAAACTAGATGCAAAAAGAGAAGGCTGAGTCTGAAGACTCCTGGGCCTGAAATAATGCTCAAGACCAAAGAATATCAAATTAGTCGCTTTAGGCCTCGTGCCACACAGACTAGTTCATCAGGCCCAATACTGAATTGAGGGCCCTCCTGCTACTCTAATTTCTTTAGACACTCAAATAAAATACCAAGCTGGAGATCAACATACTGAAATATTCATATTATCTACAGACCATGAAACATTGTGTATTAAGTGGATTCATGGAACACATGTTAATTGAAAGAAAGACTTCAGATACTATTAGCCTGTTTAAAATAAGCTAGCAAAGTAGATACTTAATCCTGACTATGTGAGCTACTTTCAAGTTTTCAAACTACTGAGAACCATACATGGAGTAACTAATGCTACATGATTAGTCATATGAATACTAAGTCCAAATTGACATCTTGATTAAACATATTTCAAAAAAAGAACAGAAGGGTCAATCAAATATATTGTTTCTTAACATTAC
This sequence comes from Nicotiana attenuata, assembly GCF_001879085.1. Classification (NCBI taxonomy): domain Eukaryota; kingdom Viridiplantae; phylum Streptophyta; class Magnoliopsida; order Solanales; family Solanaceae; genus Nicotiana; species Nicotiana attenuata. The sequence goes on from NW_017675733.1 coordinate 50,175, forward strand.
AAAGAAAACTAAGCAAAGCATGCTATACATCTCCATTTTCAATCAGGAGTTCATGAGAGTACCTGGACACCAAAGCAAAACAAAATGTGAGGATTTCAGCCAAAATATTAGCGAGAGCAAAGTAGCACAAAAACAGCAACCACAGCTTCCATAATTAAACCATGCTTCAGCCTTTTTGGAGTTCAAAAATTTCCAAAGATTTTCTTCTAGTTTTTCTTGTGAAAATTAGAAAATTTTAGCTAAACAATGCAGAACTTTTTAGTGCAGAAAATGATGCTTAAAATCTGTCTCTGAGAGTGAAGGAAGGGCACTACTTATAGGCCTCTAAGGCCATGTGCTCAAAACAGAATTAGGGAATTATTCCCCAGCCTGAAAAGGCATCTTTTTAACTAACAGGGACAGCTGGCTACCCCTCATTGGCTCAGCATATTTGCTAACCAAATAGGGACAACTGCCCCCTATTCTGGAAGCTTCCAAATGTAGGAATTATCTGAAAGGTCCCTATTTTATTTTTCAACTTAACCCCTAAGTTTTCAATTGTCCAATTATCACCCTAAGAGTTCCTAAATATTTACAAACCTTGGTAAACAGAAAACAAGCAAACTAATATCTACAAACGGATTGAAAGCAAATAAAATTCAAAGTTCAAAGGAGTATCTGAAAACTGGTGAATGAACCTAAACTTCTAACATGAAACCAATTCATAATGAACTAAGCTAGACAATGAACCCTACATGGAACTTGCACAAATATTGGAATGATTCTGGAAACTAGAATGGATAAATCGATGCATTCTAAAACAAAATTATTAACTAAACATGCTCAAATAACCAACAGTAATGCAATTGAACCTTGAGGTACACCTAAATTCTTCTAACATAAACTGAAATCAGAAATTACTATTGGAACAGAATTATTTCATGCATCGAACTAAATTGACCTTAGACCTGTGATGAAATCCTAATCTAAAGCCCTAAATACGAAAACAAAACAAATGACACACAAAACCTAAAATGCAACTAAACATAATTGAAATTATGATGAGCAAGCCAAGAGAAGGAAGAGGAAAAGAACGGAGAAAACAAAAACAAAAAGAGAACAGAGATTAACAAATGACTAAAGGCCGGGGAGTACCGATTTAATCAGCAAGACGACCAACAAAAGCAAAGGCGGAAGACTGGCCAGGCTCAAGATGCTTCGACGAGGATTGAAACTGACCCAAACGAATACTCTGGTCAAGAATAACCTATTGGTGCGAGCTTCCAGCCAAGACGAACAGAAACTTCAAAGAAATCCTAAAACTCAGAAATTAGGTCAAACCTAGATCCGGGATTCGAGGAGTTCCAAAGATTGTTTGGGGAAATTGTTAAGGGTTTTGGGTTTGGGGAGGCCTGGTGATTATAGGGTGTGAGTTTGGGGTTATTTGGGTGAGTTAGGGTTTTTAGGGTTGAATTTCAGATCTTAAATCGGTGAATTTGGGTGGTGTTTTTGGGAAAACTAATGATGGAATGATGTTGAGGATGGGCTTAGGGTTTCATGGTACAAATTTGGAGGAGTTTGATGCGTCGCCGCCGCCGTGGGACGATTTTCAGTGGCAGAGTAAGGCGGAGACGATGAGGGGATTTAGGAGCGGCTAAGGTCTCTAGGGTTTCTGAGTTTGAGAGACGGAGAGAGTGGGAGGGATTCGAATGGGGGGAGTCGTTTTAGGACAATTTTATACTTAGGGGGAAGTTAGTTCCGAACCGTTGGATAACTAGGATCCAACGGCTGTGATCAAGGACATGGGAAACGGGGTCGTTTTGGTTATAGTGGGGCTTGGACCGGGTAATTGGGTATTGGGCTCGGATTTTGGGGCGGGTTTGGGACACATTTGTTTGGGCTTTGGTCCAATAAAATCAAAATAAGGCCCTTTTCAATTAACCCTCTTTTTATTCAATTCTTTTATTTCCCTTTCTTTTATTTTTTTCTTTTTTCTTTTTTAATTAAAATCCTAAATTAATATAGATTATAAAACTAATCAATTTCCTAAAAATTATAAAAATTCCTTGGTCCTAAATTAATAGAGAAAAACTATTATTCTAAAATTAAAGCTAAAAAGGCAAAAATGAATCATTTTGTGATTTCATTTTTAAATAAAACAAATAACTAACTAATTAACCTTAAAAATGTAACAAACACAACCTAAATGCAATGCATGGTATTTTGGTATTTTTTATGATTTTTAATGGAAATTAAACGTGCACAAAATGCAAACAATTAATAAAATCCTACAAAAATCCTATAAAATGGCAAATAATTGAAAAAAAATCTATTTTCTTGGATTTTATAGGAGTAATTCATATAGGGAAAAAATCACGTGCTCACAAATATAACAGGTGATCAACAGTGGAAATATTATAATAAATAGAGATGCGGAAGACGAAAACTAAAAGTTTAACCATATACTAGTGCAGTATCCAACATACAACTCTACCCAGAATTTGGTGTCACAATGGCACAGACTATCTACGAATACTACAAACAGTGGTCTGAAAGATAAATACAAAGTTGTCTCTGAAATACATAAAAGAAACAGAAGGGAAAGATAGAAGGAGACGCCAAGTCCTGCGGACGTCTGCAAGACTACCTCGGGTCTCCCCCACTGGACTGAAGGCAGCAACCTCACTGTGGTACAAAAGTTGCCGCACTGGGATCTGCACACAGTGCAGAGTGTAGTATCAACACAACCGACCCCATGTGCTGGTAAGTGTCTAGACTAACCTCGGCGAACTAGTGACGAGACTAGGACAAGACTACCAAATAAACCTGTGCAGTTATATCATATACAACAATTAATAATGACAGAAACTGGCAGTTAAAGATGGGAAGGGGAAACATGCTGCGGGGAATATCATGTACAAACAAAATTTCAGTAAAGAAGTGAAAGGAACACGAAAATTCAACTGCAAGCAAGAATAAGGAAATCAATGACAAGTGCACGGCATCACCCTTCGTGCTTTTACTCTCGTCCTCACCATAAAAATCAATATAATCGGCTCGGCATCACCCTTCGTGCTTTTACCTCACATAATCATGGCACGGAATTATCGTGCATTATCACTCATATCATGGCACAGCATTGTACATCGTGCGGCACGGCATCACCCTTCGTGCTTTTACCTCACAGTATCGGCACGATATCACCCTTCGTGCATTAATACTCTCAAAATCATGCACGGCATCACCCTTCGTGCTTTATACTCTTCCTCACCCAAGCAACAATCACAAGCAATTTGGGCAAGGGAATCAATAACATCACAATAAAATCCCGGCAAGGGAACAATAGCATAACAACAATATCCCAGCAAGGGAAACAATATCATGAGTAATAACATCCCGACAAGGGAGATAATAGCAAAAGCAATAACTTCCCGGCATGGGAGACAATATCATAAACCTCTTCTCTTTTCCACAATTACTTCACAACTCAATTCTCAACTTGAGCCAACGCTCTACAATGTTCAATTACCAATAATACTTCCACAAGCCTTGTTCGACAATAGAAATCATCATATAAAGCATGAACAATACGAAACGGAGTCACAACAATCATAGTATAAGACTCACGGGCATGTTTGACATCGACGTATAGATACTCGTCACTACACCTATACGTCGTACTCAACAATTAACACTTAGCAAATAAGACACAACTCCTAATCCCTCAAGCTAAGGTTAGACCAAACACTTACCTCAATGCCACGAACACAATTCAAGCCTCAACTACCTTTTTACCTCTTGTTTCCACCACCAATTCACTTGTATCTAGCCACAATTTACTTAACGATATCAATAAATGCTAAATAAATCAATTCTAATGCATGAAAATAGGTTTTCTAAAGATTTTTCCAAAAAGTCAAAAAATCGACCCCGAGCCCACTTGGTCAAAACCCGAGCTTCGAACCAAAACCGGATTACCCATTCACCCATGAACTCAAATATATAATTTGTTTTGAAATCGGACCTCAAATCGAGGTCCAAATCCCCAAAATTTGAAAATTTTAAGTTCTACCCAAAACACCCAATTTCCCCCATGAAAACCCTTGATTTTGAATTGAAATCATGTGAAAAGATGTTATAGATTGAAGAAAACGAGTTAGAAATGACTTACAAATGATTTGGAGAAGAACTTGTCTTTGGAAAATCGCCCAAAAGAGTTTAGGTTTTGAGAAAGTTGTAGAAATGGTTGAAATCCCGTCTGAAATTCATTTAACAGGCCTTTGATGTCGCAATTGCAACAAGGGTTCGCAATTGCGAACCCTTAAGGACCCTGCTACCTTCGCATTTGCGAGGTATACGTCGCATTTGTGACTCCTGCTTCCGCCGCATTTGCGAAAGAATCGTCGCATTTGCGACTTCTGGGCATTCACTGAAGACTTTTGCGAAGTATATCTCGTATTTGCGAGAAATGGCTGGCCCTGGGATTTTCGCATTTGTGACAAAAGTACCGCATTTGCGACCCCTGCTTGCATCGCAATTGCAATGCCTGATCTCGCATTTGCGAGATCAGAGGCCTGCTACACATCTGCAACATACCAGCAATTTTCCTAAGTCCAATTTCAGTTCGTGGCCTATCCAAAACTCACCCGAGCCCTCCGGGCTCCAAACCAAACATGCACACTAACCTAAAAAAATCATACGGACTTGCTCGCACGATCAAATCGCCAAAATAACACCTCGAACTATGATTTTAGCATCAAAATAAAAGAAAAACCTCAAGAACTCTTAAGTTTCAAATTTCACAACCGAGGGTCCGATTCGCGTCATATGAAGTCTCTTTCTTACCAAATTTTATAGGAATAACTTAAATACCATTTAAGACCTTTACCGGGCTCCGGAACCAAAATACGGGCCCGATACCATCAAATACAAACACATTTAAATTTCCACAAACTCTTAAAATTTCAGTTAAATAATTTTCTTCATAAATTCATTTCTCGGGCTTGGGACCTCGGAATTCAATTCCGAGCATACGCCCAAGTCCCATATTTTTCTACAGACCCTCCGGGACAGTCAAATCACGGGTCCGGCTCCTTTTACCCAAAATATTGACCGAGGTGAACTTAAATTCAATTTTAAAGGCAAAATTAGCATTTTTATCAAATTTTCACATAAAACCATCCCGGATATATGCCCGGACCGTGGACGCAAATTGAGGGGGGATAAAAGGAGGTTTTTAAGATCTGGGATCACAAAATTGACTTGTAAATCAAGTGATCACCTTTTGGGTCATCACACCTTCGAATAAATATGATATTTATTTATTTCTTTTGATATCAATAATGTATTTAAATTTATTTAGAAGGGTGTTGACGTAAGTGGCTTTAAGGGTACGTGGATTAATTTGATACAAAGTGATAAATTAAGTTATAAATAAAGTGAACAATAATAAATTAAATTCAAACCGTATGACTTGAACAGTTATAGCCTTGAAAAGTGAGTCTCACTTGAACTGAATACGGTTCAAATGATATTTGATATAGAAGAACAATAGCTTGTGTCACACCTCCTTTTTCTACCTCCGGAAGGGGTATAAGGGTATTTTTTCCAATTTAAGTGACAATCGAAACGGGATTATTTTATTTAAATTCAGAGTCGGCACTTGGGATGATTTATGGTGTCCCAAGTCACCGGTTTAAATCCCGAATCGAGGAAGATTGACTCTGTTTTACAGTCCGCGAAACACAGAAATACGGGTAAGGAATTCTGTTAACCCGGGAGAAGGTGTTAGGCATTCCCGGGTTCCGTGGTTTTAGCACGGTCGCTCAACTGTTATTATTGGCCTAATTATCTGATTAATAAAAATATTTTTGAAACCTATGTTCATTTATCCCTTTTGAAACCGCTTTTAATAATTCAATTGTCATACAGCTAATTATTTGATTACACGTCGCGAATCATGTCACGGGAACCGTACCCATGATCTACAACATGTTTAAATTATTAACATTATTAGTTATTGTGGCCGGGTCACATAAATGTACCCCGAATTTTGGAAATTATGTATCACGACTACGTCACAGGAACCGTACCCGTAGCTATGACACTTTATTTAATTAACGCGCCTGAAGCAAACTACGAGAATTCAAGGCGTTTTTCTTACATTAGTTAAGATAATTAATATGAAGGCCATAGATTAGGTGATTCAATTGTGTGAATGGCGCGCCTCAATTTCTTTCAAAGGAAATGCATTCAATTAAAAGAACTACGGATATTCATATTTAAAACTAAGTAGGTATCACAACTACGCCACGGGAACCGTACTCATAATTGTGATATTTTAATTACGTGCCTAAAGCAAATTACGAGGTTCATTATTCATTCAACTTTTAAACCCAAGCCAACTAATATCTTGTTCAAGTTATTGGAGTCTTTAATCCAACAGACTATTCAAAGGACCATTTCATCCTTGTCTGGCAGTTAGCTAAGCGAGAAGCTGTGATCGAGGAAGCCCCGCCCAGTATAAGCGACATTACGAAACAAGGACCTTCAAACAAATGAACAGTCATGTCCCATTAGATAATTCAACAAATGAACTAATTTTCGAAAGCAAGCATAGGCTAATGAACCATGTATTTCACTCATATCTTCATTCAAGAATTTTGGATCAGATTTGCAAAACTATTCAATATATGTACTAGTTCAACTAACGAATCACAATCAACATAATAGCTACAAAGACCAACCAAAGCAAATTTTAAAATACAATTAGAACAGAAACTACTTATATTTAAAAGATCAAATTAAGAATGGACCTTAGAGTAGCAAAATTGAACTTCCTTCGATGCTTTAAAAATATACATGGACCTCTAAGCAACAACCGAACAGATCTGAGAGCCGCTGATCGAAAAACGTGAACCGCACCGACAACCTCGACGTACCTCAACCAATTCGAACCAACAATGTACTGGATCTCAAATGACGGCCCATAACTTTCAAAACCGGAGCTAAACCTTTGATTTTTGATGGAGACGAAAAATGAGTAAAAGAAAATCTGACTCAAAGGTCGTCGATAATGGAGTTGCGACCAGATTTACGGCTGTTGGTTTCGTTGAAGGGAGCAGGGGTCGATGTTGAGGGAGCTTCAGGTCTGTCATTGGTTTTGGATGGAGAAGAAGAAGCTTAGGGTGTTCTTAGGTTGTCTTCATGTGTGTGTCACGGCATTTTCCGGCGAGTTCGTCGCTGGCTTGGTGTGAGGAGGAGAATCCGGCGTTCTGCAACTTGAAGCAGAAGCACGACGCGGGGGGAGGGGGGTTGGTCACTAGGGCTTGTAAAAGGTGAAGAGATGAAGGTCCTTGGTTTTTTTTTTGTGTTCTTTCAATCAGAAAAACGACTGAAGGGTCTGTGTATTGTTGCGTTTTCCGGCGAGTTCGTCGCTGGTTCTGTTGCTGGCAGCGTCACCGGGAGAGGAACGAGTTAGTGAGGGAGGCGGGCTGCTTCTTGGAGAAGATGACGGCTGGATCTAGTCTTGGTTGTTCTTCTCTAGGGTTTTGTTAAGGAAGATCAAGGAGCTTAGGTCCCTAGGGTTTTTTCTTTGGTTGTCTTCATTAGGAAGATCAAGGGTCTCTAGCATGTAAAAAACGGCCGACCTCTTAGCTAGGTCTAGGGTCTCTTTGTTTTGTAGGGTTTTTTAGGTTAAAGGGAGTATGGGTTTGATCTTATTGGGCCTTAAAATTGGGCCAAAGACTAAAAATGGACTGCAAAATTCATAAAAAATGGGATAAACCAACCCAAAACTAACTCTTCCTTCTAAAAAAAATATAAGACTAATCTTAATTAATTAAAATATACAATATTATGTTGTGAGACTATTTTGGTATTTTTCAAGATTATATAAAAATAAAAATCCTAGTAAAATAGTGTGACTACAAAATATTAACGAAACTATTTTTTCTGTAATTTTCATTTTTTGTGACAAAATAAAGTAAAAGAGTCAAAACTAGTTGAAATAGCTATATTAGACCTAAACTAAATATTTAAATGCTAAAATATGTAAAATCTTGGGGAGAGTCAAAAATCACATATCTATAGCTGCCCCTCTTTGACTGGGAACGCGAAGAGTTTTCAGACAAAAAATGACTAGACAGTTTTTTTGACCCGACCCTTATTTAGGGAGACCAAAAACTAAGAGGAAGGAGAATGTGACCGAGCCCTGGTATCTGAGCTGCCTACATATCCTTGGCTATAAAGGAATCAGGCCACGTGTAGTTCAGAAGTGAATGAGGTGATGGAATATACTGAGGTGGAGAGCCGGTCGAGGTGCCGTTCTGCCGAGGTTCCGGTCCGCGGTCCTGTTATTACATCAAAATCAAAATAAAAAAAACGAAAAAGACTAACTGAGCCTGTCAAGATTCCTATCTATAAGTCTCCTGAAGTTTGATCTTGAGTCTTGAATGGTTCTTCATGCAGACTTTAGATTTGAACCTTGACGCTTGCTAGTTGCAGGCGCTAGTTCATTCTTCTTCATCTTTTTCGGATCAAGACCGGACATGTAGAGCTCGTGACTTCACCCACGTCTTGAGCAGTTCACATCTTTTCCTACTTCTACATTTGGATTCACTTCTTTTTCCTTTCTTTTATTCCGGATTGATACTGCTTCTATTGGTCATCTCAGACTGTTGATTCGCCTTCTTATCGCGAGCTTCTGTTGCTTCTAACTTGAATTGTATTCTTAAATGACTTCCCTGTTCTCCAGGTGGGTGCCTGCTACTAACTTGAAACTTTAAATAGTTCCGAAACGAATTTTGAAGTGACTTCCCTTGTTCTCCAGGTGGGGCGCCTGCTGCCGATACTTGAAATGAATTCCCTTGTTCTCCAGGTGGGTGCCTGATTACAAAACTTGAACTGTATTCCTGTTTCTAGTGGCGCTGATTCAAACTTGAACTGTA
>NW_017675733.1:60142-60947 GCF_001879085.1 Nicotiana attenuata
TCAATACGACATCGGAGTAGAGAGATATTCACATTTTCGCGAGACCGCGCAAGCAGCTCCCAATGGGACCCACTTAGGCGGTGGTCGACCTACTTCACTTTATAAACGATTTGGACGCCTATTTTTCACTTATTTTCAACTCAACTTCGTCTCCAAACTTCTCCTAACCCTTCTAAACAGATTCCACAAGTGTTTGAAGTGATTCCAAAGTGATTACACCATATCTCAACATCAAAACTTAGCTCTAGTGAAGAACAACACCTCTTTGAGGTTGTGTTGTCATTGAGGATTGTTGTGGGCTGTATTTGGATGAAATTCCAAGTTGTTGCTGCTGTCTAAGGTGAGTATAACAGCCTACTAATTGTGATTAAGCTTGCTTGTATGTTGGTTAAGTTGTTAGGATGATAAACTACAAGATAGTACTTGGATTAGCTTAAGTTACTTTTATGGTGTTGTATTGCTATTGAGGGTTGTTGTGAGGTGAATATAACTTGGATTTCGACTTGAAGTTACTATAGGAGTTGTGTGTATTGTCTTCTTGCATTTTCTTAAGGTTATCTTGATGTTGATTAAGTTAAATGGATGGAGTAGACGTCAACTAGTGAATAAAGCTACTAATTGAAGATAATTGGAGTTGAGGATTGTTTCCTTTGTTATAAATATATGGTATAAGGATGGAATCATTGATGAATGACTTCATTATCATGTTAATGATACTGTTAAATTAATGTAAGAAGTTATAAGGGGTGATATGGGTTATACGGATTCCAATCGGAGCTTGCCGCTCGTCGTGAAGTAGTTGTGA
>NW_017675734.1:0-7400 GCF_001879085.1 Nicotiana attenuata
ATGAACATGTTATTTGATTACTAATTAGAATCTATGATATTCAAGAGTAATAATGCCAAAATAGGCTACACAACACGCCTCACGAGTGCAGCCTTCGTTCAGAAGCTAAAACATGACCTAAAAATGGTAAAATGTCCTATTTATACCGGGCTGGAAAGTCTGGACAAAAATACCCCTGCGGGGTCAGCGCGGACCGCGCAAAAAGGTAGCGCGGCCGCGTTGGCTCTTGGACTCTTGAAATCTGCTCTCTGAAGTTGGGACGGCGGACCGCGCAGAAATGTAACGCTTCCGCGGTGGAAGACTGGCGCGGACCACGCAGAAATGCAGCGCGGCCGCGTGGCTAGATTTGGCCCAAAAGTCCAACTCTCTGAATCTCATCCACGCGGACCGCATAAAAATTTAGCGCGGCCATGTGGGACTTTGTCTTGCATTTGTGGTCTCTGAACATGACTAGCGCGGACAGCATAGAAATGGAGCGCGGCTGCGCGGAATACCCTTGAATTAGCCAGTCTCTGAATCTCCTAGCGCGGCCGCGTGGCATATCAGTGCGGTCCGCGCTAGGTCTTCCTGTTCCCCACTTCCCTTGGTTTTTGACACTTGGCAGGTTTCACTCCGTTTTGAGCCGATCTTTGACATTTGTCATCTTGTCGCTCAAACCTGCAATCAAGCGCAACTTGTAAGCATTTTGGGACTACTTTGTGGTAATTTGTAACAAAAGAAATAGCAAGAAAGGGGTATAATCATGGTAAAATCCTAACTTATCAACTCCCCCAAACTTAAACCTTTGCTTGTCCTCAAGCAAACAAAATAAGACCCACCCAAAAAAGAGCAATCCAAGAATTTCCAGCTATCTTAAAGCAACCTCAACAAGCATCAATTGGGACTAACAATTGCCCTCAATACGAATGCATCATTAACACATTTTAAGCTTTTGAAAACTATGGATTAAGTGTGACACAAGAGCATCAAGGGTTGACACATTTCATCAAAGAGCTTTTCTCAGATACCTTGGTCATTGTGGAACCCAAACTCACACATCCTCAACTCTCCCTAAGCGAACCTCACCTTTTAGAGTGTTGACGCACAAACCGAGGTTGAAGGACTTCCACTCATTTCTCTCACAAAGAAGGTCACAAGTCCGGCTCTAGGTACCATATGCTTGCCCCTTATGTAAGTATCCACTAATGTAGGTTCCCTTCGACTCAAGATCCTATAGGGCTTTTGGGAAGTCAATTGTGAGGGCTTTTGGGTAAGGGTAGGACGTTTCTTGTTCAAATGGGTTCAACCTTCCCTTAAGCACTTTCTTTGATTCATTTCGGCACACTTTCTTGACTCATTTGAGTAATTCACTTCTTTTCAAGGGCTAGAGGGACATATTGTCACTCTTTCTTAGGCAATTCAAATCATTTCTCCTTTTTCTACTTTTGTTTCCACACCTTTTTCACTTTTGTTTTTCTTGACCCCTTTTTATTCTTTTTCTCCTTGTTCTTTCTTTTTGTCTTTTTCTTTTTCTCTTTTTCATTGCCTTGCCTTTCTCTTTTTGCTTTAGTACCTTTTTCCCTTTTTGTTTTCCTTCTTGTCTCTCCCCCCAAACTTTGACTTTGCCATTGCTCAAGGGAAGTGTGGGTGCCAAGAGAGGGTAAAAACGGGTATAGCCTTGTAACATTGGTTCATGAAAGAAGAAGGTTTAAGGCTCAAAAGGGTTAACTAGGGATCATTTTGTTGGTGGGCCATGGAATTGTTCATTTTACAATCGGATCAAGGAGAGCCTATAGTCACTTCTTAAGTCAAACTTCACCTATGATTTCGCCTCAACAAACACTCGGGGCAAGTTCTAGACCATTGGCTTGGGACTTGGACTCAAAACTCTATTCCTCACCACACATGCTAGGGGATTGCTGAAGATATCGAGTCGAGGGCCCACAATGACCTTAGTCATGATTCAAGCGCACAATGGTCCAAAAAGACCACATGATGATTTTTTGGTCAACACAAGAGTCTCAAGGCCACTACTTTCACCGTCCTAAACACAACATTATGTCTTTGATCATGGGATCAAAGGCAAATGTGTTAGGCCCAAGTGAAGCTTTGCCTGAGGTACCCTTAACTACGAAATATCAAAAACAAAAGAAAAATCAAAGAAACAGACTCAAACCCTTAAGAAGGTAGTCACTCCATCTATCATCGGGAAGAGCCACCAGGTTCACACTATACTCTACCCTTGGAAAGAACCGTGGAATTAAGAAAACCAAGGGTTTATTGAAAATACGAAAAACAAAACGACAGGCTACGAGCCTATCTACTAAGCTAAAAACAAAATTTTTTTGCGAAAATAGAAAAATCGAATGAATATGTACAATAGGGGAGTAGAATATACAATGAGGGATGAATATGTACCAAAAATACTTTATATACAGACCAAAATAAAAAGTACGAGAAAAGTAGCTAAAATGTGAAGTTATATACAGACCAACTAGAAATAGAAAAAGACATAAAGTAAGAATCTAATAAATACAATCATCCAGATAATCCAAAAAGGTAGGGCACACCCCCACGAATAAGAGCTGGCATTGTCCCCAATGCCAACTACACAAATAAGCACAAAATAAGATCAAAGGATATAGAAGGGGCTCCCTAAGCCTGATCCGTCTGCATGCACTCCTCAGTGGTCCCCTGGTCCTCTGTACTGGCGGGAACCTCAGACTGGTTCCCCACGAATTACTCATATAGAAATTCATGCCTAGTTGTTCAAAACTAACACAAAAAAAACTAACCTAATCATTAAAACCTAAGAAAAATGTGAAGAAAGAAGAAGCTATACTACTGGGAAGCAAACAAAACAATTAAAAATTAAGACTAATGAATGAAATGTGCAAGAAATGTTACCAGGAATTATGAAGATTCACACTACTTGATGCAAAGCTCTCAGATGAACAATAAAAATTAGGCTCAGGAAGTTAGAGTGCGAAAAGGGTAAAATGAGGCCTAAGGTCTCTATTTATAGAAAATAGTGGGACCCCCTGCTTACCTACCAGCGCGGCCGCGCAAAAATGGCCGCGGACCGCGCTGGGTTTATGTCCAGCACACTTGGACCTAGGTTCCCATGCGGACCGCACTGTTATGTAGCGCGGCCGCGTGTGAAACTTTAGAGAGTATGAATAATTGGGTCCTCCCAGCGCGGACCGCACAAAAATGCTACGCGGCTGCACTGGTAACTTCAGAGGCTTAAGACATCCTTGCACAAGACAGCACGGACCGCGCAGATATGTAGCGCGGCCGCGCTGGCAAACTTTCAGAGACCTGACATTTTGTGCCTTTGTTTTGCACTGCTTCAACATTATCCCTGCAACATCTCACAAACCATTAGCTCAAAAATCCTAGTCTACAAAGAAAATTAAAAAAATAGAAAAAGACATGGGTTGCCTCCCAAGAAGCGCCTGATTTAACGTCGCGGCACGACACATGTTACCATCTCATCATTTCAAATGAAGGAGTGCCACCACGTGGCTGTCATCAATCTTCCCCAAGTAATGCTTCACACGATGCCCATTGACCCGGAATACTTCACCATTCTTGTTTTTGAGATCAAGAGCACCAAAAGGAGTAACAAATACCACTTCAAAAGGACCACTCCACTTTGACTTGAGCTTTCCCGGAAATAACCTCAACCTGGAGTTGAAAAGAAGAACCATGTCACCCACCTTGAACTCCTTACCCCGAGCATATTTGTCGTGAAGGTACTTCATCTTGTCCTTATACAAGGACGAGCTGGAGTTGGCATGAAATCTAAACTCATCAAGTTCATTCAATTGCTCCACACGGAGATTGGCTGCAACATCCCATTCCAAGTTCAACTTTCTCAACGCCCACATAGCCTTGTGTTCTAATTCCACGGGAAGATGGCAAGCCTTACCAAACACCAACCGATACGGAGACATACCAATTGGAGTCTTGTAAGCCGTCCGATAAGGCCAAAGAGAATCATCCAATTTCTTGGACCAATCGGTCCTATTAGCATTCACCGTTTTGGACAAAATACTCTTTATTTCCCGATTTGAGACTTCCACTTGACCGCTAGCTTGTGGATGATAGGGGGTGGTCACTTTGTGGTTAACTCCATACTTAGCAAGCAATGAGCCGAAAGCCTTGTTGTAAAAATGGGACCCCCCATCACTAATAATGGCCCGAGGAGTACCAAACCTCGTGAAGATACTCTTTTTCAAGAATGCTACAACACTTCGTGCTTCATTGTTGGGTAGAGCCACGGCTTCCACCCACTTTGAGACATAATCCACCGCCACGAGAATGTAAGTGTTACCACAAGAGCTCACGAACTGACCCATGAAATCGATGCCCCAAACATCAAAAATATCTACCTCAAGAATTGTATTGAGGGGCATCTCATCCTTCTTTGAAATACCGCCGGCTCTTTGACATGCATCACATCTCTTCACCAAGTCACTAGCATCCTTGAACAATGTCGGCCAATAGAAGCCGCAACTCAAAACCTTTGAAGCCGTCCTCACCCCCCCATGATGGCCACCATAGGGAGAAGAGTGACAAGAACAATGTCGGCCAATAGAAGCCGCAACTCAAAACCTTTGAAGCCGTCCTCACCCCCCCATGATGGCCACCATAGGGAGAAGAGTGACAAGCCTCCAATATGTTCATTTGTTCACTTTCCGGTACACATCTTCTTATCACCCCATCCTTGCAAATTTTAAACAGATACGGATCATCCCAATAGAAATCCAAGCTATCCCGCTTGAGTTTCTTCCTTTGGTTGGAAGAGAGCTCACACGGGACATTACCAGTCACAATGAAGTTGACGATGTCCGCGAACCATGGCATATCACACATAGAAACGGAAAGAAGCTGCTCGTCGGGGAACCTATCATTAATCTCAATACCATCACATGGTCTCCCCTCTTCCTCTAACCGGGACAAATGGTCCGCAACTTGATTCTCGCTTCCCTTTCTATCCACAATCTCTAGGTCGAATTCCTGAAGGAGTAGCACCCACCTCATCAGTCTTGCTTTCGAATCCTTCTTAGTCATCAAATACCGTAGGGCTGCATGGTCCGTGTGTATGATCACCTTTGCCCCCATAAGATAAGGTCGAAACTTCTCCATCGCGAACACATTAGCTAATAGCTCTTTTTCCGTCACTTTGTAGTTTCTTTGAGCCTCATTCATCGTCTTGCTAGCATAATACACGGGATGGAACATCTTGTTGATCCGTTGACCTAACACCGCACCTACCGCTACATCACTCGCATCGCACATAAGTTCAAAAGGCAAATCCCATTTAGGTGCCGTGATGATAGAAGTTGTGGTCAACTTGTGTTTCAATAGCTCAAAAGACTCCATGCACTTCTTATCAAAGATAAACTTGACATCCTTCTCCAACAATTTGCAAAGCGGGTTCACAATTTTTGAAAAATCTTTAATGAATCGCCGGTAGAACCCGGCATGACCAAGAAAACTCCTCACCCCTTTGACAGAAGTAGGGGGAGGGAGCCTTGAGATAACCTCGATTTTTGCCTTATCAACTTCAATTTCTTGCCTTGAGATTTTGTGACCCAATACAATGCCCTCTTGCACCATAAAGTGACATTTTTCCCAGTTGAGCACAAGGTTGGTCTCTTCACATCTTTCCAACACCCTATCCAAGTTCACCAAACATTCCTCAAATGAATCCCCCACCACGCTGAAATCGTCCATGAATACCTCCAAGATATCCTCCACCATATCGGTGAAAATTGCCATCATACACCTTTGGAAGGTCGCCGGGGCATTACATAGTCCAAATGGCATTCTCGAGAAAGCAAACGTACCATAAGGACATGTAAAGGTTGTCTTCTCCTGATCCTCCGGGGCAATGAGAATTTGATTATACCCCGAGTAGCGATCTAGAAAACAATAAAAGGCCCGGCCCGCAAGACGATCGAGCATTTAGTCCAAGAATGGTAGTGGGAAATGATCTTTTCCTGTCGCCTTATTCATCTTTCTATAGTCCATACACACTCTCCAACCCGTAATTGTCCGAGTAGGAATCAACTCATTGTTGGCATTGGTCACTACCGTCATTCCACCCTTCTTTGGCACACATTGGACCGGAGAGGTCCATGAACTATCCGAGATTGGGTATAGCACACCGGCGTCTAACCACTTGATAACCTCCTTCTTTACCACTTCTTGCATCGCCTCATTTAATCTTCTTTGATGTTCAAGAGAGGGCCTTGCATCCTCCTCCAAAATGATCTTGTGCATGCAAAACGCGGGGCTTATCCCCCGAATGTCGGCCAATGTCCATCCAATCGCCTTTTTGCGCTTTTGAAAAACCGCCAAAGTGGCGTCAACCTGCATGTTAGTTAGGCAAGAAGAAAGAATAACAGGCAAAGTAGAATTTGAACCCAAAAACTCATACCTGAGGTGTGGAGGAAGTGGCTTCAACTCCAACACCGGTGGCTCCTCAATTGATGGCTTGGTTGGCGGAGTTTTGCGATTCTCAAGATCCAAAGATAGCTTCCTAGGCTCATAAGAATATGAACCCATACCATTCAATGCATTCACGCACTCCACCCTGCTAGCATCATCTTCCACATCCATGCCAAGAAGTATGGCCTCAAGGGGGTCTTCAACATTCATCATGGAACTTGTGTCATCCACTATCACAGATGTGTCAATGTCTACATGTGAACATACTTCCGTGCTGTTGGGTTGCCTCATTGATTTGCAAACATGAAATACCACCTTTTCATCACCCACTCGAAATGTCAATTCACCAGCTTCAACATCAACCAAAGCCTTCCACGTAGCTAGGAAAGGTCTCCCAAGAATAATAGGCACTTCGAAATCCACTTCACAATCAAATATGACAAAGTTGGCCGGCAATATGAATTTGTCCACCCGGACAAGCACATCGTCAATTATACCTAAAGGCCTCTTCATCGACCGGTCCGCCATTTGAAGTCTCATTGAGGTTGGCCTAGGTTGCCCAATCCCAAAGTCTTGAAGACTGAGAACGGCATCAAATTAATGCTAGCCCCCAAGTCACATAGTGCCTTAGCAAACTCCGCACTCCTGATAGTGCAAGGAATAGTAAAAGCTCCAGGGTCTTCTAGTTTCGGGGCCATAGAATGCACAATCGCACTAACTTGGTACGTCATCTTTATTGTATCACACTCCATAGAACGCTTCTTGGTGACTAAATCCTTCATGAACTTTGCGTAACCAGGCATTTGTTCGAGTGCCTCCACTAAAGGAACATTGACTGTGAGGCTTTTCATCATGTCTATGAATTTCTTAAACTGATTTTCATTCTTTTGCTTCGCTAACCGCTGAGGATATGGTGGAGGTGGTCTAGGGAAAGGGTGCCTTGGGCTTTTGGCTACCAC
>NW_017675734.1:7412-16605 GCF_001879085.1 Nicotiana attenuata
CCATCAAACACTACCATTTTGTCTCTCACCTTCGTCACCTTAGTATCTTTGACTATGTGAGAAACATTACAATAAAATTCTTTCACCATATGTTCATTGGCATCAATACATTTCTCCTTGAAGAAGTCCCAGCCATATCTAGTTCGGAATTCCTTTTGCACGTTCGGGTTGTGGGGTAGAAGGTCTGTGTCAATGAAAGTTCTCTCCGGGATCAATTTTCTCAAAGGCCACCACTCTCTGAATTTATGGAGTGCCAACTCACTCACAAATCTGTCTGCCCAAGCTTCGGGATTTCTGGTTCGTTCAACTCCCCCAACTTGAGGCTCACCTCCCTCACCATATCCTGTACTCTCCCCGGATAATGAAGCTGTGGGGGAGGTGGAGTATTGTTGATCACTTCCTGCTATGGACTCATCAGACGAATCCGAGACTACGTTGACTGGCTTTTTGGATGAGGGTGAAGGTGGAGGAGTGTCATGCAATTGGAGTGGGTTAGTGATGTGAGTGGGGACAGACTCTGAAGATATGCTCCTGGATGGTGCATACTCACTCCCCGAAGAGTGGGAGGCAGCCCTATCAGCAGCCCGTATCAGTTTACGGGTCTTTTTAATGTTTGCCCGAGCCTGGGGAGTGAGTTTAGCAATTCTCTTTCCCTTACCCCCTCGGGAGGCACCACCTCTCCCGGATTGTAGTGGTTGTTTACCACCTTGTTTTTTAACCATGATCTGAACAAATACGCGTCTAAAATTGTTAGTTTAAGCACATGCAGTGGGATAGATGAAGAACACAAGAGGAGGACTCAGTTAATTGCAAAACACAGAAGCAGGACACAAGGGCGCGGACCGCGCAAAACAGTCACGCGGACCGCGCTGGGCATATGCCCTATATGAGACCTCTCTGAATCTCCCCAACGCGGTCCGTACTGATGTGGAACGCGTCCGCGTTGGGCCAGCACGGACCGCGCAAAAATGTGACGCGGCCGCACTGGGTAAGTTTGGCACCCACAGAAGAATCAACGCGGACCGCGCAGAAAGGACGCGCGGCCGCGCTGGGCCATGAAATTGAACTGAGCTAGGGTTTAGCATTTTAGTCCATTTTTCATCAAGTCTTTGAGTCCTAGTTGTCCCTTCTCAATTAGCCATATATTAATTCATGCCCAGTGTTCCAGACTAACACAACAAACTAATCTAATCATTAAACCTAAGAAAAATGGGAAGAAAGAAGAAGCTACACTACTGGGAAGCAAACAAAATAATTAAAAATTAACTAATGAATGGAATTTGCAAGAAATGTTACCAGGGATTATGAAGAATCAAATTACTTGATGTAAAATCAGATGAGTAGTCGCAGATGAACAGTAGAAATTAAGCTCAGGAAGTCAAAGTGCGAAAAGGGTAAAGTGAGGCCTAAGGTCTCTATTTATAGAAAACAGTGGGACCTCCTTCTTACCTACCAGCGCGGCCGCGCAAAAATGGTCGCGGACCGCGCTGGATTTATGTCCAGCACACTTGAACCTAGTTCCCATGCGGACCGCACTGATATGTAGCGCGGCCGAGTGTGAAACTTCAGAGAGCATGAATAATTGGGTCCTCTCAACGCGGACCGCACAAAAATGCTACGCGGCCGCGCTGATATGTAGCGCGGCCGCTCTGGCAAACTTCAGAGACCTGACATTTTGTGTCATTATTTTGCACTGCTTCAACATTATCCCTGCAACATCTCGCAAAACATTAGCTCAAAAATCCTAGTCTACAAAGAAAATCAAAGAAATAGAAAAAGACATGGGTTGCCTCCCAAGAAGCACCTGATTTAACGTCGCGGCACGACGCTCGTTACTATCTCATCATTTCAAATGAAGGAGTGCCACCACGTGGTTGTCATCAATCTTCCCCAAGTAATGCTTCACACGATGCCCATTGACCCGAAATACTTCACCATTTTTGTTTTTGAGATCAAGAGCACCAAAAGGAGTGACAAATACCACTTCAAAAGGGCCACTCCACTTAGATTTGAGGTTGCCGGAAATAACCTCAATCGGGAGTTGAAAAGAAGGACCATATCACCAACTTTGAATTCCTTTCCCCGAGCATATTTGTCATGAAGGTACTTCATCTTGTCCGTATACAAGGACGAGCTGGAGTATGCATGAAATCTAAACTCATCAAGCTCATTCAATTGTTCCACACGGAGATTGGCTGCAACATCCCAGTCCAAGTTCAACTTCCTCAACGCCCATATAGCTTTGTGCTCAAGTTCCACCGAGAGATGGCAAGCCTTACCAAACACCAACCGATACGGAGACATACCAATTGGAGTCTTGTAAGCTGTCCGATAAGCCCAAAGAGCATCATCCAATTTCTTTGACCAATCGGTCCTATTAGCATTAACCGTCTTGGAAAAAATACTCTTGATTTCCCAATTTGAGACTTCCACTTGACTGCTGGCTTGTGGATGAAAGGGGGTGGTCACTTTGTGGTTGACTCCATACTTAGCAAGCAATGAGTCGAAAGCCTTGTTGCAAAAATGGGACCCCCATCACTATTAATGGCCTGAAGAGTACCAAACCTCGTGAAGATACTCTTTTTTAAGAATGCTACAACACTTCGGGCTTCATTGTTGGGTAGAGCCACGGCTTCCACCCACTTTGAGACATAATCCACCGCCACGAGAATGTAGGTATTACCACAAGAGCTCACAAACGGACCCATGAAATAGATGCCCCAAACATCAAAAATGTCCCCCTCAAGAATCGTATTGAGGGGCATCTCATCCTTTTTTGAAATACCGCCGGCTCTTTGACATGCATCACATCTCTTCACTAAGTCACTAGCATCCTTGAACAATGTCGGCCAATAGAATCCGCAACTCAAAACTTTTGAGGCCGTCCTCACCCCACCCCCATGATGGCCTCCATAAGGAGAAGAGTGACACGCCACCAATATGCTTATTTGCTCACCTTCCGGTACACATCTTCTTATCACCCCATCCGTGCAAATTTTAAACAGATACGGATCATCCTAATAAAAATCCAAGCTATCTCGCTTGAGCTTCTTCCTTTAGGTGGAAGAGAGCTCACACGGGACATTACCAGTCACAATAAAGTTGGCGATGTCCGCAAACCATGGCATATCACAAATAGAAACGGAAAGAAGCTGCTCGTCGGGGAATCTATCATCAATCTCAATACTATCACATGGTCTCCCCTCTTCCTCTAACCGGGACAAATGGTCTGCAACTTGATTCTCGCTTCCCTTTCTATCCACAATCTCTAAGTCCAAATTCCTGAAGGAGTAGCACCCACTTCATCAGTCTTGCATTCGAATCCTTCTTAGTCATCAAATACCGGAGCGCTGCATGGTCCGTGTGTATGATCACCTTTGCCCCCATAAGATAAGGTCGAAACTTCTCCATCGCGAACACAATAGCCAATAGCTCTTTTTCCGTCACTGTGTAGTTTCTTTGGGCCTCATTCATCGTTTTGCTAGCATAATACACAGGATGGAACATCTTGTTGATCCGTTGACCTAACACCGCACCTACCGCTACATCACTCGCATCGCACATAAGTTCAAAAGGCAAATCCCAATTAGGTGCGGTGATGATAGAAGTGGTGGTCAACTTGTGTTTCAATAGCTCAAAAGACTCC
This sequence comes from Nicotiana attenuata, assembly GCF_001879085.1. Lineage (NCBI taxonomy): Eukaryota > Viridiplantae > Streptophyta > Magnoliopsida > Solanales > Solanaceae > Nicotiana > Nicotiana attenuata. The sequence continues at coordinate 11,059 of NW_017675734.1, forward strand.
ATGCACTACTCATCAAAGATAAACTTGACATCCTTCTCCAACAATTTGCAAAGCGGGTTCACAATTTTTGAAAAATCTTTAATGAATCGCTGGTAGAACCCGGCATGACCAAGAAAGCTCATCACCCCTTTGACAGAAGTAGGGGGAGGGAGCCTTGAGATAACCTCGATTTTTGCCTTATCAACTTCAATTCCTTGCCTTGAGATTTTGTGACCCAATACAATACCCTCTTGCACCATGAAATGACATTTTTCCCAATTGAGCACAAGGTTGGTTTCTTCACATCTTTCCAATATACCCTATCCAAGTTTACCAAACATTCCTCAAATGAATCCCCCACCACGCTAAAATCGTCCATGAAGACCTCCAAGATATCCTCCACCATATCGGTGAAAATTGCCATCATGCACCTTTGGAAGGTCGCGGGGGCATTACATAGTCCAAATGGCATTCTCGAGAAAGCGAACGTGCCATAAGGACATGTAAAGGTTTTCTTCTCTTGATCCTCCGGGGCAATGAGAATTTGGTTGTACCCCGAGTAGCCATCTAGAAAACATTAAAAAGCCCGGCCCGCAAGACGATCGAGCATTTGGTCCAAGAATGGTAGAGGAAAATGATCTTTGTTGTTACCTTGTTCAGCTTTCTGTAGTCCATACACACTCTCCAACCCGTAACCGTCCGAGTAGGAATCAACTCATTGTTGGCATTGGTCACTACCGTCATTCCACCCTTCTTTGGTACACATTGGACCGGAGAGGTCCATGAACTATCCGAGATCGGGTAAACCACACCGGCGTCTAACCACTTGATAACCTCCTTTTTCACCACTTCTTGCATCACCTCATTTAATCTTCTTTGATGTTCAAGAGAGGGCCTTGCATCCTCCTCCAAAATGATCTTGTGCATGCAAAATGCGGGGCTTATCCCCCGAATATCGGCCAATGTCCATCCAATTGACTTTTTGCGCTTTTGAAGAACCGCCAAAGTGGCATCAACCTGCATGTTAGTTAGGCAAGAAGAAAGAATTGTTGGCATCAACTCCAACACCGGTGGCTCCTCAATCGATGGCTTGGTAGGTGGAGTTTTGCGATTTTCAAGATCCAAGGATAGCTTCCTAGGCTCATATGAATATGAACCCATACCATGCAATGCATTCACACACTCCACTCTACCGGAATCATCATCATTGACATCCATATTAAGAAGCACGGCCTCAAGAGGATCTTCAACATTTATCAAGGAACTTGTGTCATCCACTATCACAGCTGTGACAATGTCCACAAATGAACACACCTCCGTGCTGTTGGGTTGTCTCATTGACTTGCACACATGAAATACCACTTTCTCATCACCCACACGGAATGTCAACTACCCTGCTTCCACATCAACCAACGCCTTCCCCGTAGCTAGGAAAGGTCGTCCAAGAATGATTGTCACCTCAAAATCCACTTTACAATCTAATATCTCAAAATCTGCCGGCAATATGAACTTATCAACACGAACAAGAACATCATCAATTATGCCCAAAGGACGCTTCATTGATCGGTCCGCCATTTGGAGTCGCATGGAAGTTGATCTTGGTTGACCAATCCCCAAGGTCTTGAAAACGGAATATGGCATCAAGTTGATACTAGCCCCCAAGTCACATAGGGCTTTAGCAAAATCTGCACTACCAATAGTGCACGGGATAGTGAAAGCACCGGGATCCTCGAGTTTTGGGGCCATAGAATGAACAATAGAACTTACTTGATGCGTCATTTTAATTGTCTCACACTCCATCAACCTCTTCTTGGTTACCAACTCCTTCATAAATTTTGCGTACCCCGGCATTTGTTCAAGGGCTTCCACCAATGGCACATTTATAGTAAGACTCTTCATCATTTCAATGAACTTCTTGAATTTGTTGTCTCTTTTTTGCTTTGCTAGTCTTTGCGGGTAAGGTGGAGGTGGCCTAGGCACGAGTGCCTTGGCTTTGGGCACCGCCATCTCGGGTATATCAATAATGTGTTCCCTAGACGGTTTTACGGCATCTTGAGTCTCTACCCCGGCCTCATCAACAATATCAATCCGCACATCATTTGTCACTATTGGTTCAACCACATTGTCAACATTCAAAGGCACATCATCATCATGAAACTCAACTTCATCATTCACAACCTGATTTTCATCCGAGGCATGCACATCACCGCCTCTTCCACTCCTAGTTGTAACTGCCATCACATGATTGTTACCCCCCTTCGGGTTTACTACCGTGTCACTTGGTAGTGCACCCTTAGGTCGGGTATTTAAGGCTTGAGAAATTTGTCCTATTTGCACCTCTAGGTTCCGGATAGATGTGTTATGAGAAGCCAATTGTGCGTCAGAATCTTGGTTCTTCTTCATCATCTGCTCGAACATCATTTCTATTCGTCCCATATCACTCCCCGAAGAACTAGTCCCTTGTGATTGAAAGGGAGGTGGATTATTTGGTTGTTGGTACATGGGGGGCCTTTGATAGCCTTGCCCCCGGTTGCCTTGATTGCCACTATTATTCCACCCGCCTTGATTGTTGTTGCCCCAATTGCTATTGTTGCCATTCCAATTTCTTTGATTGTTGTTTTCGTTCCCCCAATTGTTGTGTTGATTGTTCCCGTTCCAATTTCCACCACTTTGTTGTTGATTGTTATTATTCCAATTTCCTCTTCCTTGTTGTTGATTATTGTTGTTCCAATTTCCGCCACCCTGTTGATTTCCCCAATTGCCTTGGGGGCGCCATTGTTGATTTCCCTGATTTCCTCTGTTTCCTTGGAAGTTATTGACATATTGGCATTCCTCACTTTGCTCATCATAGCACTCGTTCGAATAACCACCACCATCATTGTTGTTGGCAAACTGCTCACAATTACCTTATTGTTGTTGTTGCCCCCCTTGCCTCCTTTTAAACATAGACACATTCTCCATTGCATTGACTTGGCGCGGGCTTTGAACTTGTTGCAATTGCGCCTTCGCCAATTGATTCATCGTTGTTGTAAGTTCGGCAATAGCTTGGCCATGGTCGTTCAATTCCTTGTGCAAACGGATGACCGTGGGGTCACCTTGGGGCACATTTGCTCGGCTTTGCCATGCCGAAGAAGTGTCAGCCATTTCATCAAGGACATCACAAGCTTCTTGGTAAGAAAGTTTCATAAAATTCCCACCGGCCAATTGGTTCACAATGCACTGATTTGTGGTGTTGATGCCCCTATAAAAAGTCTGCTGGATCATCGCCTCAGTCATGTCGTTGTTAGGTCACTCCTTCACTATTGTTCTATAGCGTTCCCAGATCTCGTGCAAGGGTTCCGTTGGCATTTGCTTGAAAGCTAGAATTTCGTCCCGAAGAGCTGCCATATGACTCGGAGAAAAGAACTTGGCAATAAATTTGTCCGCCAATTCATCCCATCTGGTGATAGAATGATTGGGGAGCCTTTCTAACCAGTCCAATGCTTTACCCCGAAGAGAGAACGGGAAAAGCCTCAATCTTAAAGCATCCTCGGACACGTTTGTTTGTTTACTTCCCCTTCAAGTGTCTACGAACCCCTTCAAGTGCTTGTATGCATTTTTGTCGGAGGCGCCCGTAAAATACCCTCTTTGCTCGAGCAAAGTCAACATGACATTTGTAATTTGAAAGTTTCCCGCCCGGATTCGGGGAGGAACAATAGCACTAGCATACCCTTGATTTGGCGGCACCCTTGGAGCCACTCTTGGCGGTGGCGGAGGAGGGTCTGGGATTTGCTCATTCGGATTTGCATTGGCATTTCTACCTCTACGTGGCACTTGAGGTGCCGGTAGCTCATCTTGATCAATATCTTCAACCTCCTCGCCCGCCAAAACATTGCCAAGAGGGTCATTTCCGTTGAGAGCCATTTGTACCTGATATATCGACACAAATAAAATTAGTAAACAAGAAGGAAACAGAAGCAAAACACAAAACTAGCTACACAGATAGTCAACACCGTAAGCTCCCCGGCAACGGCGCCAAAAAGTGATCGCGGCCGTCTCAATACTACACAATGGTAGGAAGAGTGGGTAGCAATAACTAATACCCGAATAGTGGTTCGGGGTCGAAAATTCCACAGGGAGCTAGTAAAGGAGTTAGAATATCTGTCTAGCCTAGAATTGCGGTTGTGCTTCTAATGTCGCTTCACACATTTTTGGGGTTTTCTTTTTAAACTACTCTTGTAAAACTAATGATCTAAACTAAATTATGCTAGGAGAATATTGCTAAGTTGTGCTTAATATAGGAAAAGGCACTAGGGTCGTGACACTACCTAGGTGGCTAGCTAAAGGGTAGAAGTTACTAAGGGGAGATTGATAAGTTTGGGTTTATTGCTATAACCGTTTCACAATTGCACTCATTCTCACACCTCTCGGTAGAGAGAACGATTTTGCCTAATTGACTCTCTCGAGACCAATTAGGTAGGTCAATTAGACCGAGCAACTAGGGCTCAAGTAGGGTAGTTACTCTCTCGATATTTAACCCGTTAATTGGGACTACCATTCTCATGGGTCCATCCCAATTCCTTGTTGGGTCAACTTTAGGGTCATAGACTCTCTTTCTCAAGAAGAGTTAGACCCAGTAAGCTTGAATTCATGTTTGCAACCACAAATTCTAGATTGAAACACAAAATTAACCCAAATAACAAATACCCAATCTCAGTCTCACCCTAGAATGCAGCACCCATTAACTACCCACACTAGGGTTGAGCCACAACCCTAGCTAATGGGTTTAGCTTAACATAATTAAAGAAGAAACAGTAGAAATAGATGATGAAATGAATATGTTAATTGATTACTAATTAGAATCTATGATATTCAAGAGTAAAAATGCCAAAATAGGCTACACAACAAGTCTCACGAGCGAACTCTTTGTTCAGAAGCTAAAACATGACCTAAAAATGGTAAAAAGATCTATTTATACCGAGCTGGAAAATCTGGACATAAATACCCCTGCGGGGTCAGCGCGTACCGTGCAAAAAGGTAGCGCGGCTGCGTAGGCTCTTTGAACTCTCAAATCTCATCTCTGAAGTTGGGGGCCGCGGACCGCGAAGAAATGTAGCGCGGCCGCGGCGGAGGGTCGGCGCGGACCGCGCAGAAATGGAGCGCGGCCGCATGGCTTGACTTGGTCAAATCTCCAGGTCTCTGATTCTCCTTCACGCGGACCGCACTGATATGTAGCGCGGCCGCGTGGGACTTAAGCCTGCACTGGTGGTTCTCTGAACTTCCCTTGCACGGACCGCGCAGAGATGGTGCGCGGCCGCGTGGCTTGCACTTCAATTTACCCCTCTCTGAATCTCCTAGCGCGGCCGCATGGCATATCAGTGCGGTCCACGCTAGGTCTTCCTATTCCTCAACTTCACTTGTTCTTGACACTTGGCAAGTTTCACTCCGTTTTGAGCCGATCTTTGACATTTGTCACCTTTTCGCTCAAACCTGCAATCAAGCATAACTTGTAAGCCTTTTGGGACTATTTTGTGGCAATTTGTAACAAAAGCAATAGCAAGTAAGGGGTATAATCATGGTAAAATCCTA
>NW_017675734.1:30789-35393 GCF_001879085.1 Nicotiana attenuata
TCTAAGTTAAGGACTAAGTGTCCTTTACTTTTGAACTTGGAATTCAAAGTTAAGGACTGCATGTCCTTAACTTTTAAACTTGAAACTTGAAGTTAAGGACCAAGTGTCCTTAACTTTTGAACTACAAATTTGAAGTTCAGGACCTATTGTCCTTAACTTTTCAACTTTAAACTTTAAGTTAAGGACTGCTTGTCCTTAACTTTTTTACGTGAAACTTGAAGTTAAGGACCAAGTCCCTCCAACTAACTATAAGTCCTAATCTTTGTTTTCTTTTTCCTTCTTTGTAGTGTGATAATGGAAGGAGATCGTGTGTTCAAGTTTGATGATTGGCGTAATTTTATGGTGTATTGGAAAGGAGATTTACAGTATAAGGAAACAATTAAAAGTTTTTTGTCAAACAGTCAGTGGAAGAAGTTGAGGGATGGTATTTTCGGCAACTTCTTCCGATTACAAAATGTGAAGTTCTGTGGTAAACTTATTCACTGTATATTGCTTTCAGAAATTGTGAATAATGACCCTGATTCGATGACATTCAAGGTATTTGACCGTGAAATTAAGTTTACACGTGATGCATTTCATCTAATTACTGGTTTGAAGTGTTATTCCTCGCTGGACATCAAAGGTTTACATGAGAAAGAGAATAGGCTTTCGAAAGTCTATTTCCCCGGAAAGGATAGAATTGAGTTGGGTGATTTATTTAATTTTATTTCTAGCCACCCACATGGTACAGCTTCGTCATTTGTAGGCAGCGATGATGATGCTGTGAAGTTGGCAACAATTTATTTTGTTGAATCTGTTTTGATGGGCAAGCGGAAGAATAGGAATGTGTCCGAGCAGATAATAAAAATTATCGACGATGATGTACTCTGCTCTTCTTTCAACCGGGGCTCTCTTTCTTATGACACGCTATTAAAATCATTGAAGAATTGTTTGAATCCGAATGAGAATGAGATTGAGAAAGAGAAAGACAAAGATAAAGACAAGGATAGCTACACTATACTTGGCTTTCCTTTTGCCTTTTGTGTTTGGATTATGGAAGTAATTCCTATTTTCCAGGAAAAACAATTTGTGAACTTCCAAGAATTTGGTTATCCTCGGATGTTATGTTATTCGGAAATGAAATCTCTACAGTTTGATTCTCTTTGTAAAAAATACTTCCATAATGAAAATGTAAGTTAATGTAATTACTAGCTATTTTTTGTTTATTTGTTTTAGTTCTGAAAACTTATGTTTACTTTTTGTCATATAATAGTTGTATAAGTTGATCGAGGTGTCACCATTTATTCCCGTTGAAGAAGAAGATACAGAGCCTCTTAGTGTGGAGGAGCCAATTTCACAAGATCAAAGCTCAAGGCCTTCTTCCACACAATTTGATGAAGCCATACTTAAGGAATTTGTTAGAGTATGTCTTTCTGCCTTTGAATAGCATTAGTTTTTTATTTGATTATTTTTTGCTTACGACACTTTTTTTTATGTTTTTTGATTCAGAGATTATCAGAGAGTTTTAAGAAGGATCTGCAAGCTGAAGTTACCAGAATAAATCAGAAAATAGCTGTAGCAGAAAAAAAAATTGAGAATAAAATCATGGTAATATGATTAATTTCAGTTAGTCCAAGTTCAGGACTTTGTGTCCTTAACTTTTAAACATAAAACTATAAGTTAAGAACTTCCTGTCCTTAACTTTTGAACTTGGAATTCAAAGTTAAGGACTGTCTGTCCTTAACTTTTGAACCTGTAATTGAAACTTAAGGACAACCTGTCCTTAACTTTTGAACTTGGAATTCAAACTTAAGGACTGCCTGTCCTTAACTTTTGAACCTTCAAGTCAAACTTAAGGACTCATGCCCTTAACTTTTCAACCTGTAATTTAAACTTAAGGACTTCATGTCCTTAACTTTTGAACTTAAAACTATAAGTTAAGGACTTCCTGTCCTTAACTTTTGAACTTGGAATTCAAAGTTAAGGACTGTCTGTCCTTAACTTTTTAACCTGTAATTGTAACTTAAGGACTGCCTGTCCTTAACTTTTGAACTTGGAATTCAAACTTAAGGACTGCCTGTCCTTAACTTTTCAACCTGTAATTCAAACTTAAGGACTCATGTCCTTAACTTTTCAACCTGTAATTCAAACTTAAGGATTGCCTGTCCTTAACTTTTGAGCCTGTCCTTAACTTTCTAACTTAGTTTCTTTCTCGGGATTTAAAGAAAACTCTAGGATCAAAGCTTGATACTTTGTTGAAGATTTATGGGAAAGCTGATGAAAGGAACATAGAGAGATAATCTAGTGTTCCAATTAGAAAAGATGAAGTTGAAGAAGATACAGAGCCTACTGTTACAATCAACAAAGTTGCAGGCGGTGATGAACGTGATGATATGGATGTGCATGCAGAAGTTCAGTATGAAAGCGATTTTAGAGATGCACATCTAGATGATGAAACTGAGAACGCTACTGATATTGGGAAAGGTTAGATATAGATTTTGAATTTTTTTTCGTTGAAATTTATATTCAATAGATTAATATATATAAACTTTTTTGTGATTACAAATATTTGTAGAATCTATTGATGGAGTGGAAGTTGAAGATGTAGGAGAATATCAAGACCAGAAAAATCCAAAAGAGAAAGGAGAAACAGAAAAAATTTGTAAATGTGGATTGCAATCTAGAAGGATTTAGCAAGTCCATTGGGAACAAGTGTCAGCGAGATTGTATGCAAATGCTTAGAAGGAACATATGATCTGTCTACACCTCTGTCATACAAAGAAAAATTTGGAGTTTAAACTTGTGCCAATCAAGGTTAGATAAAATTTTGTCACGACTCCAGTTCACCCTCCATGAACATGTCGTGATGGCACCTAGTTCCTCTAACTAGGTAAGCCTAACAGTGCGGAATAACAAATTAAATTTTGTGGAATAATTAATTAAAACTGAACATACGGAAATAACAAGTGTATATAAGGCCACTCGGCCTACACAACTCAAAAATATGCGGAAGTCTACAACTAAATCCCAAAACCCGAAAACTCACGGGAACACAGGCTAATAGAATGTAGTAATCTGCTCTACACCAGAATGTCTAAACAACATGAAAGGAAAGAAAGGAACTATCTGCTAAGCCGGAATAGAGTAGAGACTCCTGGTCTGCGGACGCGGCAGACATACCTTGATGTCTCCGTATAGCTCCTCGCTTCAAGGGTAGTGTGCCTGAGTAGAGGTACCTGGATGATCTGCACATGAAAAAAACATGCGCAAGAAGGGCATGAGTACACCACAACGGTACTCAGTAAGTGCCAAGCCTAACCTCGGTTGGGTAGTGACGAGGAAGGTCAGGGCCCTACTGAGATAAAACATAATAAATAATGAGATAACAGAAACAGTTTAAATAAAGTCTACAGCGAGAAACTAAACCAGGTAAATAAGGAAGAACAGTAATAGAAAGCCAAGGTAACAATACAAGGAAAACTGCCCCTCCACAAGGAATAATAGCCGGGGATCTCTTGGTATCCTGAGGATCTCTTGGTATCCTCATCATATACACGGGGGGATCTCTTGGTATCCCGAGGATCTCTTGGTATCCTCAATAAGTAAGCCGGGGATCTCTTGGTATCCCGAGGATCTCTTGGTATCCTCAATAAGTAAACCGGGGATCTCTTGGTATCCCAATATATATATAGAAACACATGTGCCAGGGATCTCTTGGTATCCCGCACCCTTAGTCCAGAATATCTCAAGTACAGGGGGATCTCCCGGGAATCCGTCCCGTAGTCCCAAATTAAACACACAACAACAACAACTCATAATCTCAGGATAATGCTAAAAATCAGGACAAGAAATAGTAAATTCTAGCCTAACATGCTTCACAGAGTACAAATAGCACAGCTAAAACAAATAAGCAAGTAAGCCAGCTAAACATGAGTCTCTAAGCTAGCACAGGTATAAACTTACAGTCTAAAATGAACAAGTAAACAGGAAATCTCAATTTAAATACTTCAAGTAGAAACGGGTTTACAACAATTAGCTCAAGTACGCGCTCGTCACCTCACGTACGAGGCATTCAAATATTCAAGATCATGTCCTAAGGGAAAGGTCCCCCACACAAGGTTAGACAAGCCACTTACCTCGAACCGGCTCAATATCAACTAGAAACCACGCTCTTGCCACGAGTATCCGACTCCAAATGGCTCAAATCTATTCAATTCAATTACACATTGTAAATAACATCGCAAACACCTGGTTTTGCTATTAAATTCAAAGCTACGGCGTAAAATTAGGTGAAATGACCAAAATGCCCTTCAGGCCAACGCCTCGGAATCGAATAATTTTTACATTTTCAGAACCCTCATACTCTCACGAGTCTAACCATATAAAAATCTCCCAAATCGGAGGTCAAATGCTCACTCAAAGCCCAAAAGTTTGGCCTAAGAAGTTTTAATCAAATTCCTCAAATTTTAGTCCCAAATTCGAATTTTAATGATGGATTTAACTACAAAATGATGAAATATAACTAGAAGAGATTAAAGAAACGTTACCCAATAATCTTCTCTTCAAAACTCACTCAAAATCGCCCTCTCCCGAGCTCTCAATTGATTTTTGTAACTTATGAACTC
>NW_017675734.1:36915-60898 GCF_001879085.1 Nicotiana attenuata
GTCCTTAACTTTTGAACATGATACTCAAAGTTAAGGACAGACAGTCCTTAAGTTTTGAACTTTGAACTCAAAGTTAAGGACAAAGTGTCCTGAACTTTTAAACTTGTAAGTCTAAGTTTAGGACCAAGTGTCCTTAGCTTTTGAACCTGTAATTCAAATTTAAGGACTGCCTGTCCTTAATTTTTCAACTTGAAAGGCTAAGTTCAGGACTAACTTCTAACTTTGATATTTTCAAAATTTTCAGGGGACAAACTGATATATATATGTTGATGATAATGGGGTGAGAAAGAATCCATACAAATTGTATCATCAAAAAATCAGTAGCAAAATGTTCTTCCTTGAGCTTTCAGATAGCAGCTTTGTACTTGATGATAAGGTTAGATAATTCGCTAGGCATTTATTTTCTTTATTCTTAATTTATTATTTTTTAATTATTTTATGACTGATGGATTTATTTTATTTTTTGCCTTTTTATGAAGCATATTGACATTGCCCTATATTATCTGAGAAAGAAGGAATGCTACCACCCTCGCGACCATCCTTTTCATTGCACAACTACTGATATTCTTTTTGATAACTATATGGTGCTTGTATATAAAGATTTCAGTGAAGATGCTAGTGATGACTTTTGGTGTGCTAGTGATAATCAGTTGTTTCTGACACCATATGTGGGGGAGGGGACAGCCCTAGATGTGGAATTGCTTGGACAGAGCTTGACAAAATCTTTTTTCCATGTCGTCTTCCTTCATAAGATGATAATGTTGTGACACACTTTCTTTTGGGGGTATTAGACTTGAATCAGAAAAAGATCGATGTATACGATTCCATGTATAGTGAGCCATATGAGGCAGGAATGAATCACATGGAAATGTATGCACGCATGATCCCCCACTTGCTAAAGTTCTCACAGTTTGACAAACATCACAAGTCGTTTGGAAATGCCTTCAACAAATTTGATATTCAGTGGCAAAGATCACCACACCAAACTGGATCGTACGTGTTGTTATTTGTTATATTATTTATATGTAATTTAGATTTTTTGTTTAATTCACTGCATATCTTACATTTTTCTTAGGACTGATTGTGGTGCATTCCTGATCAAATATGTGGAGATGCTGATGATGTGGAGAAATTCCAACCTGAAGACATAAAAGACTTTTGAAAAGAACTTGCCGCAAATCTTTGGGCACATGGTGAGTGGAAAAGAAATTCTGGTTATGATACACCACCAGAAAATGTTGGCGATGATTATGAGAGTGATAATGAAACTTGCTGTCCAAAGGAGTTGTAGTTTAGTTGTAAAGAAAGTTAGTTGTGGTTGATCTTTTGTATAAAATTGCTGTAAAGGATACATATGAATTCTGCAAGTTCAGAAAACTTCTGAAATATTCTGTAAATTCCTCAAAAGGCACTTATATTTTGTTTGCGTAGCATAATTTTTTGTCACAGCTATGCAAAATTACAATTTCAGAAGTAATATCAAGGCATCATGTTATTAATTTCTTTGTTTCTCTCAAGTGTTGATTTGTCCATTGAGTTTGTTATTATTAGTTCATGACTAAGTGTAATTGAACTTCAAATTCAAAGTTAAGGACCAAGTGTTGTTAACTTTTGAACTTTGAACATAAAGTTAAGGACTGTCTGTCCTGAACTTTTGAACGTGTAATTCAAACTTAAGGACTGCATGTCCTTAACTTTTGAACCTGCATGTCAAACTTAAGGACTCATGTCCTTAACTTTTGTAAAGTTAAGGGCAGACAGTCCTTAACCTTTGAACTTTGAACTCAAAGTTAAGGACTGCATGTCCTTAACTTTTAAACGTGTAATTCAAACTTAAGGACTGTCTGTCCATAACTTTTTAACCTACAAGTCAAACTTAAGGACTCATGTACTTAACTTTTGAACTTGAAACTCAAAGTTAAGGACAGACAGTCCTTGACTTTTGAACTTGAAACTCAAAGATAAGGACAGACAGTCCTTAAGTTTTGAACTTTGAACTATAAGTTAAGGACTGCCTGTCCTTAACTTTTGAACTTGAAACTCAAAGTTAAGGACAAACAGTCCTTAAGTTTTGAACTTGAAACTCAAAGTTAAGGACTGCCTGTCCTTAACTTTTGAACCTGCAAGTCAAACTTACGGACTCTTGTCCTTAACTTTTAATCTTTGAACTCAAAAGAAACAAAAAGAAGGTAAGCAGAAATGAATTTTAAAAATTCAGACATCTGCTCAAATAAGAATAATCAAAATGAATCCAATTTATAGCAAAAACATAAAAGAGTCGATAAACATAAGTGGATATATCCACTATTCTCTATGCTTTCTTGAAAATGGATGGACTGCCGGAGAATATATACAAGTTGTTCTATTATGACCAATTCTTCTGCAACGACCACATTTGAATGTTATTTTTGAGGACTCGGTAGCTGGAATATGCCTTTTCTTCTGCCTTCTACCTGGTGGCACTTTGAAATCTGGAGGTTTAACAATTTGTGACTTAACACTCTCTGGTACAATCCAAGAATCAGTATGTCCTACAGGATGTATTTGTCTTTCATATGTTTTCAGCCAAGATTCCTTTAAGTACCAGTGCGAACAAAAGTTGGACTTCTTGATGTTTCTCTTCTCGATAGCTGCAATTGCATGTATTCATGGTAATTCATCAAATTGAAACTGAAAACAATCACATGTTCTTTTGTTTAAGTCCACCAAGAAAGTTATACCTTCTTCTTCAACTCTAGAACGCCATGAATCAACAGGGAAGACCTTTAATGTTGAAAAATTATAAGTTAGTACATTATTTTAAATTATATTAAAATCATAAGCTAAACATAGAATATAATACTTACATTCAAAGTAAATGCTAAATCTATTTTCTTCTTCAATTCCTCCTCTACCCAACAAGAAACATCATAAAAAGTTCCTTCTGCTTCATTTCTTCTTTCATAAAACCAACGTTGTAGCTTCACTTGAATGAAATCCATCATTCTTAATATAGGCAGCTCTCTTGCTTCTAATAGGACAAAATTCATTGACTCAACTATGTTTGTTGTGAGCATGTCATATCTTCGTCGTGGACTACAAGAACGTGCCCACCTTTTCGGTGGTTCTTCCATCAAGTAGTCATAAGTCTTCTTATCTATTTTTGCTATATCTGACATGTATAGATCAAATCTTTGCGCCTGTATACTCTTGCAGCACTTTGGAAAAGTTTTATGAGCTTACTTTTCACCTTCCTTCGCTTTAGGTTCTGCTCCAAATAATAGATGTAAATCCCATGATGGCTTTCAAGATATACCTTTGCAATGCCATATGCAATAGCTTGATGCCTGTCTGATAAAAAAATTAAATTCTCACGGCTCCCAATTGCATTGCGAAGCTGACTAAAGTACCACTCATAGGAATTGTTATTTTCATATTCAGCTATTCCAAAGGCTAGTGGGAAAATTTGATTATTTGCATCCTTTGAAACTGAAATCATTAAAACACCACAAAATTTTGACTTCAAAAAAGTTGCATCAACAGCAATCGCTGGTCTACAATGATTCCAACCAGATATTGATGATCCATATGCATAAAACATATAAAGAAACCTGAAAATACAATATAAAACAAGGTTAACAGAAGTTTAGGACAGGTAGTCCTGAACTTCAGATTACAAGGTTAAAAGTTAAGGACAATCAGTCCTTAACATAGAGTTTCAAGTTATAAAGTTAAGGACATGCAGTCCTTAACTTTGAGTTCAAAGTTCAAAACTTAAGGACAGGCAGTCCGTAACATTGAATTACAAGTTCAAAAGTTAAGGACAGCTAGTCCTGACTGGTTACAACTCAAAAGTTAACTGGTTAAAGACAGCATGTCCTAAATTTTATAAAACGTACTAATAAACATTTTTTTATTGTTTACCTGTTGTTGTCATCTATCTTTATATTAGTATAAGTTCCCGGGTTTTTACTTGTCATCATATCTCTTCGGGAGTTCCTCTTATTAAAGCGGAAGCAAGTTGAATAGCACGCCACGCCTTGTGATATCCAATGCCTAGTCCATGCAATTTTTGCATCTCTACCATGACAAAAGCTGGTGTAACTTCAAACCTTGGGTCTCGAAGATTGTCGATAATGTAACCACTAATCAACTTTGAAGTTGCATGCCTTTGATCAGCTTTCATAGTGTTAACAGAGCAGTCATGCTTTTTCTATCTCTTTACTATCTTGAACAGTGTTGAATTTTTAATTCTGAAAGCACGGACACACCAACCACACCTATCATCATTGCATTTCAACGAATATCTTGCTGAGCTTGATCTAACAACCTTGAATTCAAAATGTCCTTTAATTGCTATATTCGAAAAACAGTTAATTATACTCTTCTTTTTGTCAAATACTGATCCCACTTTTATATCATCCAACGAATCATTTTCTCTTAATATCGTAGTTGGGGATTCTTTTTGTTTCAAATTTGATCTTCGTCTAGTTAGTTAAGTAGAGATTTTTTCAGCAACTTCTTCGATTACCGGTGCACTCTCTAAGACTTGAATACCCAAAGCTTGTTCGTTGTCAATCTCTATAATGCTTTGTCCTTCTACTTGAATAGAATCAAATGTTTGAAGCACCTCTTCAGTTATTGGATGAGCTTCAACCATATCTATTTCCATTATCTGTTGGCATTTGTTTTGATTGTCATGTCGAGTTTCTCTGTTGACATGTGTTTGAAGCACCTCTTCAGTCATTGCTTGAGCTTCAATCATATCTATTTCCATTATTTGTTGGCATTTGTTTTGATTGTCATGTTGAGTTTCTGTGTTGACATGTTCGTTGCTTGTTGATCCAAAAACTCTTTCCGAAATATCAACAATAAAACGACAGCCCTTGAAGAGTGAATGAGTTTTTAGTAACTTTATACATGTGTGAAGATCTAAATCTTTGGATACAAGCATTCCCTTGCTTGTTCCAAGGTTTATATCAAACCATATCACTGCTTCAAACTTGTGTCTATCCAATTCAATAACTTCAAAGATCTGTTTAATGAAATCTTCAAACCGAATTGCCTCAGGTACTAGAACAAGCTTTGTTTGATGATCAAGATATTTATAGTCTTCAGTCTATCTACCATTAAAAGCAACTATAATGCATATTGTTTCCATCCTGCAAGTCAAGAGAATGGGAAACTCAGGACATATTTTATAATGCAGACCTTGTATAATTAAGAACAGGTACTGTAAGTTCAAGACCAAGTTAAGGACCAAGTGTCCTTAACATTTGAACTTGGAATTCAAAGTTAAGGACTGCTTGTCCTTAACTTTTGAACCTGTAATTCAAACTTAAGGACTGTCTGTCCTTAACTTTTGAACCTGCAAGTCAAACTTAACTACTTAAGGACTCCTGTCCTTAACTTTTGAACTTGAAACTTGAAGTTAAGGACTACCTGTCCTTAACTTTTTAACTTATAACTATAAGTTAAGGAACAACTCTCCTTAAATATTGAACATGTAAGTCAAAGTTCAGGACCAAGTGTCCTGAACTTTTCAACTTGAAACTCAAAGTTCAGAACCAAGTGTCCTTAACTTTTTCAAAACAATTTGTAAAACTATGACAGTATATGCTTAATATACAGAAGACAGCAACAAAGTTAAGGACATTGTGTCCTTAACTTTTTCAATTCAATTTGCAAAATCATGACACTATGTCCTTAATATTATGTGCTCAATTTTTATAGAATTATCACAGGACGCGATGTCCTTAACTTTATCCATCCAGAAATTCAAAAAAAAATCAAATATCTACTTACTGTATAAAAATCAATAGAAATCGAAAAAAGTATAACTATGTCGAAATAAAAATCAATAGAAACACATAAAAGTATAACTTACGGTAAATCTATATCGATTTTTGGATGAGAATGTTGAATTCTATAGTTTGAATTGGAAGAGAATCTTCTGCAATTTCGACGATCACAGTGTGGTAATATAGCGCTGCTGTTGCTGCTGCTGATCGTTATTCATAGCGTAGGTATAAGTTATAGCAGAAGGTTATTTTCGTCCAGTCAGGTATAAGTTTACTAAACCAGTGGCTAAAGACTAAAGACATTTAAAACACTGGCTTTAAAATAAAGACAAGTGTTGTTAGTGGCTATTTGTGCACATCGCCCTATTTTAATCCAGAAGGAAGGATCCACCGAGTTATGGGCCAGGGTGAGTAATTCAATTGTGGGATGGATTTTTTAGGGCTCATTTGTTTTTTTTAATATTAATACGTCTGAATCTCAATACATATCTGAACATCAAGTGTGTATTAAGATTAAGACATCTGAATCTGAATACACATCTGAATATATTAAGATTTAAGATCTGAATAGAAATAATTAAGACTATTTGATTTTTAACATCTGAATATATAAAATTTATCTTTATTTGAAAATTAATAAACATAAAGTTCAAATGAAATACTAACTAATTAAATATTCTATTAATAAAATATATAGTTTTTTAAAATATGATAGTTGTTGGTGGTGATGGCTAACGGGTGAATGCCGACTAAAGGCAGTGGTTGGTGGTAGTTGTAGTTGATGATGGTGGTTCATGCTAGTAGCTAGTATTGATCGGTAGTGGTGGCAATTATGATTGAGGAAGGTGGTGGTGGGTGGTGATAGTTAATAATGTCGAGTGATGGTAGTAGTTGTGATTAAGGAAGGTGGTGGGTGGGTGGTGGTAGGTTATAATGATGGGCAGTGCTGGTTGTGGTTGTTGATAGTGATGGGGTGGTCAGTTGTGGTAGTTGAGGCGGATGAGTGTTGAATTTGGGTGAGAATGATGGTGGTTGGAGTGGTGGGGATAATAGGTGGTGATGGTCGATAATGGAGGCTATGATTGAGGATGGTGGTGGCGTGGTGGGGATGGTGGTTGAGTATGGTGGTGGTGGTGGCATGGTGGTAGTTGATAATGGTAGGCGGTGGCGGCAGTTAATAATGAATATGCGATAGCATCTTAATGAAATTAAGTCTCTATTAGAGATCTTAATCATACAGACCTATTCAGACCCATTAAGTGGTTGTGAAGTAAAAAAACAAACACACTTAATGATTAAGATCTGAATAATTACGATTCAGACTTTAAAAACAAACACACTTAATGTCTGAGATGTGAATAATTAAGATTCAGACTTCCATTAAGTCCAAACAAACGAGGCCTTAGTCGGAGTATGCCACATGACCCATTCCATAAAAGGAGGGGCAAATGTAGAAGTTTGGCAGACAATACAAACTAATATAGCCAAAAGGTAGAACAGGGGACACACTTATACGATAAAACAAAGTAGAGGGCTATATCTAATCCCTTTTCATATTAAAAATAGAGTACAACTTAAAAAATATGGTACAAATAGAGTACGATGTAATTTCTACGGGCAGCTGCAACTGAAGTAGTAATTTCTAGTATGACATTTTAAGACACAATGTGCTGAAGTAGTAATAGCTTTTTCAATTTTTTTCTTGTGATGCAGCCAGTTGTCTAAGCATTGATTTTTCGTGTACTCGCTAGCATAAAAATTCGATTCAAACTTTCCTATTTTATAATATTATAGATACATATAGATAAATTCAATAATATGTTCTTAATGGCGTGGTAATTGTAAAATATATTAAGAGTGATATTTCGGCGGAAAAGTATGGAAAAGCAAATTCAGAATGACAAAGATAAAAGTAAAAGGGGGTTGGAATATTCAAGACAAGAATATTACATGCAATGCAATCATTACAAATATTATTTTAGTTATACAATTTTTTCTGAAAAATCATTACAAAAATATAAAAGATAAATAATTAAAAAAAACACAAAAAAATCTTTACAGGGACCATTTTTTCTAATCATTGCAAGTGGTCACAGACTCACATGTGTTCATTTTTTCTTATTTTAGCTGGTATTGTGTTGATGACATTGAATTAATTTATTTTTTGTCAATAATCATTTAATATCAGCTAATTTGCACGTGCCTATTAGCTCTAACTCACCCTACCAACCTAATGCAGAGAGCTATATGCAACACCAATTTTTTCATTCAGCTAATCTCCATGTATAAAAGGAAAAATGTCTTCAGATCTTCTCCATATCAAATTAAAGGGTGAGAGTGACAAAAAATGGCAGAATTGTTCATTAAGCAGGCGCAACTATATTCTAAGGGTCGACCAAGTTACCCTGAAGAATTGTTCAGTTTCATTTCTTCAAAGACACCTTGTCATAACCTTGCTTGGGATGTTGGCACTGGTAATGGCCAGGCTGCTAAATCTGTAAGCCACTCTTCTTATTCCCAACCGTAAACAAGAAGGATATATATTAAGACTGTAATCACACACGATGAGCGTCTGCATCAACAATTCTCTCATATTATCATATCTAAACATAAATTAAACTAGCATTTCCTAGTGTCGTAGCATCTTTTTTTTTTTTGCTCCAAACATTTGGTATTGTTCTAATTGCTCCAAAATTATTGTTTAATTTCCTCAGTTGGCTAAGCTTTACAAGAGAGTAGTTGCCACAGACACAAGTCCTAAGCAGTTGCAATATGCAACCAGGTTACCTAATGTTCGATACGTTTGTACCTCTCCCAAGATGTCAGTGGCTGAAGTCGAAAGCAAAATAGGAGCCGAGTCAAGTGTAGATTTGATAACAATTGCTGCAGCACTGCATTGGTTTGATCTCCCAACTTTCTACCAACAAGTGAAATGGGTGCTCAAGAAACCAAATGGAGTAATCGCCGCCTGGTCCTACACTACGCCACAAGTAAACAGCTCAGTGGATGCAGTTTTTGATCAATTTTACTATAATGATGCTGGACCTTACTGGGAATCTCCGAGAAAGTTAGTGGATGAAAAGTACAAAACCATTGATTTCCCATTTGAGCCTGTGGATGGTTGTGGTCACAGTGGACCGTTCCAGTTCAAGATTGAGAAAGCCACAGATTTGGATTCTTATTTCACATACTTGAAGTCATTGTCAGCTTATCAAACAGCAAAGGACAAGGGTGTTGAGCTCTTAACTGATGCCATTGTTGACAAATTCAATAGTGCTTGGAATGAAGACAGAGAAAGCAAGAAAATTGTAGTTTTCCCAATTTACTTAAGGATTGGCAAAGTTGGGACTTTGAATTGAAATTGAATTGAAATTGGTTATAATGTTTTGCCCGCTTACCTAGCTCTGCCAATTAACGTATTAATTGATTTACTTGCCTAATTAGGGTTTGAAATTGTGCTTCCCCTTAAAAACTAATATTTCCTAATAGGATTTTTACCCGTTCTTTCCTTATGTGTGATTAATAATCGGTGCTACCTCCCTTAATTCCTCTACTGGTCTGATTTATGTGTTTTGATTGATTTTTAGACTTACCACTATTTGGACCTCAATCTTGTCTGCTAATTCACTCCGTGTGAGATTTTCCTTAATTTAAAGGATACTTACTTAATTCTGCTTATTAATTAATTCATGTTAGCCCTAATTGACTGATTAACTTATCTCTTTGCCGTATTTGTGTGCAATTGATTTCCTACCTTATTCGTTTGGTCTATTGTATGCTATAAAAGCCTTTCATTGTCCTGACACACAAACACAAGGAGAAAGATACAGAAACACACTCAAACTCTTATTCACGCACACTCTCCATTGTAATTCTTTCTGTTACTTGTGCTTGCTGCACTGTCTAGCCGGCTGAAAGCCAAGGCTAGGCTATTGGATTCAACTTGCCTTCATCTTCCTGTTTGTTATCTCTTAACTGGTACGCCCCTATTTCTGTTACCATAATCTCTTCTATGTGCTATGTGTCTCATTATACTTTTGCTTTGATACTTGCCTTTTAGCCATCTCTTTCTCAACAACTATTCTTCAGTTCCTATTCTCTATGTCTTATATGATTAGCTCACTCTGAACTTCAACATGTGCATGTTTATTATATGCTTCTTGCTTATTTTAACCAGTATGCTTTAGTCTTGTTACCTCTCTGTCCCATGTGGTTGTGTGGTTAACATACTTCTGTTGTGCCCTATGTTTCTCTTAATTAGCCTGACGTAGGTCCTGTCCTGTTCTATGTGATAGCATGTTCCTGTTTGATCCATGACACTTATTTACCCATTTCTCAACTAGCATGCCCCAATTCCTGTCCTGTTTTATATGCTGATAGTCTGCCTTATCATGTTCCCGATCAACTCATGGTTTCTGTTTACTTCTTTCAAGAATAATATGCTTTAGATTATCATCATCTTTTCTGTATGGATGTCTAATTAGCCAGTTGACTTAAGCATGTTTCAATCTGTTAAATACATGTCTATATGATTCCATTTGGGTAATAGTTAATAGACTAAATCAGTTCTTGCAATGTGAAACCTTGTTTGTGACTACCTTGTTTGTGACTCTATTCTGTCTATGAATCCAGTATTCCTGTTTTGCTTAACTACCGGTAATTAGGTTTAAATCAATCTTTTGAAGCATGGTCTTGTTCTGTTGGTAACCTATTTTTTTATTCACTTCTGAAAATAAACTATTTTCATGAAAATATCCCCCACCCTTGTGTACTGTTTTCCAACTCTTACTCTTAGTTAACTAGGGTCCTGCCACCCCCAGTGTGAGCACTACTTAGGGTCCATGAGACTCCTCTGAACTCTGACACATTGGGGCTGGTTGTTCAATCCTTTGTGAATCTTGTTGAACGTCTGATTCTGGTGTAAGCATTGCCCGGGGTCCCTGATGCCCTTGGAAACTTTGACACACCAGGAACCAGCTTTATGTGTTATGGATGGGCTACCATTATGCTCAGAGGTGCTATGTTGGAAGGCTTGGTCCCAGATTAATGTTGGGCCTATGAAGGCTCCCTATAGTATAGTGATTTTCATTATGTAACTCATTCATATTGGCATGTAATAATAATCTTTGTAAAAACAGATATTGGGGTTATTAGTAAAGCTGGGAGGGATTATTATATATCTTTGTTGGGATCGGGTAGAAATCATGCCTATAGGGTTGTTGTGATTATGCATATGCATTAGAAATCATGCATATAGGGTTGCTGTGACGACTGTCTACTTATATGCATTAGAAACCATGCCTATAGGACTTATCTCACTCTTTAAAATCTTGAATTTTCATGCTTTGCATCACTAGAAATTCTGTCTCTAAGGCGTTTCTCAATCCTGTATCAAAATTCATGTTCACGCATATCAGTTGATACCCAATTTTTCCCTATGTATTTTTCAGTGTGCAAAATAACTTTAAAATGGCATATGTATGCATATATGAGTATATCCAAGTGTTTCATTATTTTTCCTTAATTTTAAAGATTTTTAAATCAATTTATTCCCCTATTTTATCCATAAAAATCCAATAATAATTTCTAAAATTATCACTTTTGGTGATTGACTTGTTGAACTTTTATATTTATGCTAAAATATAGCCAAGATGATTTTTGCATACTTTTACAAATTTTACTTAGTATTTTTAAAGCTAAATTGCACAATTGCAATATTAGCCTCTTTTAGGATTTAATTACGTTTAAATTTATAATAATAACTCCAGTATTTTTAAATAGTTAATTATATTTTATAAATCATTTTAACGCTTTCAATTTATTTCCAGAAATCAATTTATTACTTTTTATAAATTAAATAGGGAAAATTGGCTATTTAAATAATGGCCCATTTTCATTTCAATTATAACCTAAAATCTGACTCCAATTGAACCCAATTAAACCCCGACCCAATCCCAATTAAACCAACCCAGACCCGGATCCCCACCTACCCTTTCTAATCTCGACCGTTGATCTACCAAATCAACGGTCCACGTTATTTCTTGCCTTTTTAACCCAACGACCCCCCAAAACCCTACCACATTCATTCATTTGCACCGCCCCTGAATCCCTCATCTCCCAAAATCTCTCTACAACACCACCCAAATCCTAGCCACCGCCACCCTAATCCATGGCCTTCCAGGGTCATCTGAGACCTGTACCAGCCTTCCATGGCTTCTATGTGTTTGGTTCTGTGGTCTCATGACTAGTTTTTGAAGGAATTTGGTCCAGTCCTTGCTCGGTGGCCTTTCTCCGATCATCCCTGACCTTTCTCCGGCCAGCCATGGCCATTCGAGTCAGATCCTTGACTCTCCTGGCTAGATCGGTAACTTTCAAGGCCTTTATCATTGCTTTTGGATTTTCTAAAACCCTAATCTCTAAGACTTTTTCGATTTCTTTCAGATCTACCTTAGATCTGTGCTTGCCATGAACTTTTT
The DNA here is from genome assembly GCF_001879085.1 of Nicotiana attenuata. Taxonomy (NCBI): domain Eukaryota; kingdom Viridiplantae; phylum Streptophyta; class Magnoliopsida; order Solanales; family Solanaceae; genus Nicotiana; species Nicotiana attenuata. Next base: position 49,172 of record NW_017675734.1, read on the forward strand.
AAGTGCTTCTCGAAGTTTCTTTGACCTTTCTTTCAAAATGACTCTTCACTTTCCGATTAGGGTTTTCCTTCAAGTATTTCTTTTCAAAATCTCCTCTCTGATTTTAACATGTTTCTGATTTTGCTATGTTATGTTCATGTTGTTCTCCTATCTGAGTTAGCATGTTGAAAACCCTAATTTCTTTTGGGTTCATTCGAGTTATGAAACTGTTCGTTAGATGTGTACCCATCTGTTTGCTAGTACTTGTTTGATTTGTTTGTTTATTATCATTTAAAATCGATTGCTGTTGAAGCCCTAGGTCTTTGGGGTCTGAAATCGCTTGTTTGAGTACTTGACTCGACTAAAGCTTTGTTTTAAAACTCTCTTTTCTCTATGTGACTTATTTGACTTTGGCTGAAACCCTAACTTTTTAAAAAGGGTTCCTCACCTGCTATTTTCGAAACCCTTGCATGTCTCTAAGGCTATGTTTTCTTCTCTATTGATTCAATGTGATTTGACCTACTTGATTACTATGCTTCGAATGCTTGCTTTACTACTGAAACCTAGCCTACTTCTGCTACTACTGCCCGTTTGTGATTTTGTCCATGAGTTTGGCCTCGCATGTCTGATGACCTTGTTCACTTTATTTATATGCTGAAGTTTCTTCCTTGATTGATCTTCATCTTGTGACTAATTTCAAAGCTCTCCTTTTATGAACCCTGATTTTACTCGCCCGTTCAAAATTGATTGATTCTTTTCCATTTGTTGTAATATTTACCTTGCTGAATCTATTCCCAAAATAAGTATATTATTGTACTTAGACTCGATTGCTTACTTAATGTTTTTTACTACTTCTTTTATGGCAATAATCAGGCTGTCTCTAAATTGATTCCCTTCCTTATTTGAATTTGTTAAACAGTGATTCCTTAATTAAAGGAAATCACTTGTATGATTGATTCTGACTGGAGATTATTTCTATATTTGTATTAAAACTTGACTTATTACCTTCCTTCACTCGTTTTCAAAAGGCTATAAATACCTTGCACCCCTCTTCTTTCAAAGACAACGAACACAAGGAACGAAACACTTGAGTTTAGAATACACACTTCACTCAAAACTCTCTCTCTATTTTCTCTGTTACTACTTGTGTTGCTGCCTTGTCTAGCCGGCTGAAAGCCAAGGCTAGGCTGTGGAAATTTGCTTACGTTTCTTTCTGCATTTGCTTCTTTACTGCTATGTTCTAATTAATCTTCCAGCACCAACAACAATATGGTTCTTTACTATCTCCTTCACTCTTGCCAATTTCCTGCTTGTGTTTAATCAAGTTCCTTTTTTGAGCATGCTGTAATCTGCCCCTTTCTCTTCTGAATTAATGTTTTCTTATGTATGAACTCTGTCAGTCACTTATTATGACTTATGAATCCCAAACCCCCATATCCCCTATGTGTTTGTATTCCTTGGTTGGTTTGGGGGCATGTCAGCATTAGACATTGCTGTGCATAACCCAAACCTGACCTTCCTTGGGGTCATAACCTTCATATCCCCTCTATGTGTTGTATTCTCTAGCTGGTTCATGGGTATGCCAGCACCATCTATTGATGTGCATGTCCAAACCTGACCCTTCCTAGGGTCATATGCTCCCTGCAATGTATTCCCAAACCCTTGGCCCCTTTGAATGAAAATGCTGATTGTTAGCTTTACTACTATTGTTTTTTTACCCTTACCCCTCTTTATTCTCCACTCAGTTTTAAATCTCTGTTTCTGCACTTCCACTATACTCTTAGACTTAGGTTCTGCCCCTCTTGTGTGAGCCTTGCCTTGGGACCCAGGAGCTCCCTCTGAACTTGGACACATAAGGGCTGGCCCTTCCACACTACACTCATCTCTATCTGGTTATGCAAACTTGGGTGTAAGCACGGCCCGGGGTCCCTTGAGACCCTTAGGGAACTTTGACACACCCAGGTCTGAGAAAGGCTTTGAAACAAGTGGCATTTGAGGTGATTTGTTCCATAACTCAGAGAGGAAGTCAGAATCGGGCTTCCTATGGTTGTAACTTCTTATTTTCACACTTTTCTGATGTAATTCAGTATTTGGTCTGTAATAATTTGTAATAAACATTGGGGCTGGTTAGTGAAAAGGGCTGGTTAATTATGCATGTTTAACTATTAGAAGGGTAGAGAACATGCCTATAGGACCTGTTTTTGTATGACTAATTCAGCATTTAGATAATATGCCTATAGGATTTTTAGCCCGCATGTTTAACTATGCATTTAGATAACATGCCTATAGGATTTGTCCCAAATTCTGCATGTTTATTACCACACTTAGACACCATGCTCCTAGGATCTAAATGGTTACAATCAGACATCATGCTCATAAGATTAAAATCAGTATTTCTCCATAGAAATCATGCCTATAGGAATCTCAAGTAAACCCTGCCTGCTTCATTTCATGTTCGACTAGATATCATGTCTATAGGAATTAAAAATTAACAATAGTAGAGATCATGCCTATAGGATCTGAAACCAGTCTAGTTTAAAATCAATTTGACTCATACTGTTTTGAACTAATTTTCAACGACTCTCTCTCTTCTTGTTAATACAGTTTAGAGAGCAAGCCTATAAGATCTCAAATCGCTCGTTTTAATCGTTACTACCTTGCCACATTCCAAATCAGTAGTAGATACCATGTTTATAGGATCTCGCCCGAACACCTAGGCAAGCCTTAGGTGATAACAATAATAAAACTGAACTTGCCTTTGTTAATCAATAGTTGCTACAACCAGCAGTCAGGCCTGATTCAGACTTCTTATCTGAGTTATGTAATAAATTGGTCTGCTTCAACAACTTAAACTCCCCTTGCCTTAGTACTTTAGATCCAGACCCTGATTGTGTTTGAGTCATGCTATTTATGTGCTTTGCTATAGGAGGTATACATGAGCCATTTAGTTGTTTACGTGCTTCCCCTTAACGTGCAGTCCTATGTGTTTTTGTATGTCGCCTTAGCTTTCTCACCTTTTGAAACCTCAAAGTCAGCCTAATATCCCTCCCCTTTAGGACTAGTAGTCCTAAGTTCCTCCGGGACTGATAGGAATGGGACGGGTAATAGCATGCAATAGTGGTCGAGACCAATCCGCGCTTTAGTACCTTAACGGGGTGGGAAGGGTAGATATGGATATGATGACCTGTGCGCTAATACCACGTGTAGCCCCTCTTTTGAGGAGTGATTACCGGGTATTGCATTGATGTGATCCATATTACGAATAAACCTAGGACCTCCCCCTCCTCTTTCTTTTCCTTTAAATATTTATAGAATTGTAATTTCTTTTCAAAATCCGCCCTTTAAATAATTGCTCTTTCAAACTCTTATGTGTTTAAACTTAATCCCCTACTATTTGAGCCTATATTTGTTTACTTGCTAATTGCACAAATTCACAAAGAACTGTCTGGCCGGGAACCACACTAGTGGATCCTGAGGGGTGCCTAACACCTTCCCCTTGGGATAATTTCAAGCCCTTACCCTATCTCTGGTTATCAAAAAATATAGTTGTAGTTGAACCTTATAGGTGTCCTAATGCACCCTAAATAATGGGTGGCGACTCTTCAAATGCAAAACTCAGTTCCCAAAAGGAATGAGGTTTCCTATGCCCAAAATGTCATAAACCCAATTTTCCGATGTAAAGAGGGAAAAAGGGGGCGCGACAGCATGTCGACTCTGCTGGGGATTTTTTAGGCTTTTACCATTGCAGATTATTCTTGTGAATTTGTACCTCTCTCTATGTGCAATTATCTGTTTAATTCCCTTCAGCATTTACTTTCTTCTTTAGAAGCAAAACTGACATGTCTTCCTTGTTTTCTTTCCTTTACTACTTTAAATTATGAAACTGCTGTATTTATCGCTTCCTTAATGTGCAAATACATGTCAACGTGATTTCTTTTTAATTATTGCATAATCATGCTGAACATCATACTCTACTCGTGCCAAAACAAATACAATAGCAACGCTTATAATGAGTGGTTACGCTCTTCCTATATCATTACCCCCTAAATTCGGAAAGGCATGTTTGCGGTAAAACTGGTCGATCAGCGGTGCAGTCGACAGTTCCGAGCCTTCCCCCTTGAGTTGTCCGCTCAAGGGTAGCAGTCTAAAACCCCATAGAAACCTTACTCTGTTTAAACTGTGCATGCATCATGGTCAAACCTAGCCGGGTCAGTTATGTTGTCCACATAATGATCCTTTAAGATAGCCTTGTCCAAAAGTCCACTGGGTTGCCCCAAACCCAAACGGACATCATCACGTTCTATGCATTTATTTGGAGAACTAAATGCTTCATGCTAATTGTTGATGTTAAATAGTCGAGTCTGGTGGGGGTAGGGTCTAACCCTTCTGTCTTGCAGATAATGAGGCACGAAATCCCCAGATTCGGCATGGTCACCAACATCCACCCAAGACTGCTAAGCTGGTGGAAAGATCTTCCCTGTGGTGATCAAACACTCGTCCGAAAATATCTAGGAAATCTACCTTCCCTCCTGGAGATCCAACCCAATAACAAGATCATAGAAGCTGCCATATTGTTTTGGGATTGTGAAAGGGCTGTGTTCCGCTTTGGGGACATTGAAATGACACCCTTGCTAGAGGAGATAGGAGGATTGGCCGGTCTAGTATGGGAAACTCCGGGTTTGCTAATGCCTGAAAACCGCAAAGGTAGGGGATTCCTTAAAATGATGGGTTTGAAGAAGAATCCAGAATTAACATGTTTGAAGGATTCATACATTCCTTTTGATTACTTGTATGAAAGGTACGGTCACAGCAAATCTTACCGTACCTACTCTGGCGAGTTTACCATCACATCTTTGGGACACATCTATCGCAGAGTTTTCGTCTTTATGTTCTGCTTCCTAGGTCTGATTGTATTCCCGACAAAGAAAGGAAGAATTCATACTAGGCTGGCTATGGTAACCAAAACCCTAATGGAAGGGGTTGATGGGCAGGCGTTTAGCATCGTACCCATGATTATTGCAGACATATACCGAGCCTTGGAGAAATGTCCGCGAGCAGCAAAACACTTTGAAGGTTGCAATCTATTACTCCAACTCTGGCTCATGGAACATCTCCAAAAAGGCGAATATCGACAAGAAATCCAGCGTAGGGACTGGGATGATCACATCGCTTTCCATCACCCAAAGCGAATGAATTACATCCCCGACATGTTCGCTCAGCCAGAGGATGCTAAAGGATGGGTTGAGCTATTTGATAATTTGACCGACGAACAAATTCAGTGGATGTTCGAATGGTTTCCAACGGAGGAGTTCATCGCCCGATCAAGAGACGCACCTTTCCTGATACTGATTGGTCCCAGGGGGACACACCCTCACGTCCCGCTTCGGGCTATGAGGCAAGCGGGTAGGAAGCAGGTTATACCCAGGGTCGACAATATGAGTCATTTTCGAGCTGACTTCTAAGAGGATGATAGTCCTTACAAATGCCAAGCTCAGCATATGTGGCACTGCAAGATCATAATGGGGAGAGATACTGGTTGCGCTCCTTTCTACTGATAAGTTGGGATTTTAACGTGTTTTATGCCCATACTTGCCTACGCTTTTGTCATAAAATTGCTACAAAATGGTCTCAAAACGCTCACAAGTTGCACTTGATTGTAGGTTTGATCGACAAAGCGACGAAAGTCAAATATCGGCTCAGAAAGGAGTGAAACCTGCTCAAGCGTCAAAGACCAAGGAAGTTGAGGAAAAGAGGCCCTAGTGCGGACCGCGCAACTGTGAACGCGGTCGCACTAGGAGGTTCAGAGAATGGCAAAATTCAAAGGGAGGCTACGCGGCCGCGGTTAACACAACGCGGTCCGCAGTCAGGCTCCGCGGCCGCGCTACACTTTTACGCGATCCGTGGAGAAGAGATTCAGAGAGCCTAGTTTTGACCCTTTCCAAGCAATGCGGCCCGCACTCAATTCTGTGCGGCCGTGCTAATTTTCACCGCGGCCGCGCTACATTTTTACGCGGTCCGCGGTCCTCAACATCAGAGAAGCAGAAGCCAAGAGTTCAAGAGCCAACGCGGCCGCGGTGATGTTAGCGCGGTCCGCGCTGACCTCGCAGGGGTATTTTTGTCCAATTTTTCCAGCCCAGTATAAATAGAACATTTTTCTGTTTTAGGTTAAGTTTTGTTTTTCTGAAGCTGCTGAGCTCGTGAGAACGCCTAGTTTAGCCATTTTTGGCATTCTTACTCTTCAATATTGTATTTTCTTTTTAGCAATCAATTAATATGTTTACTTCTTCATCTATTTCTTTAATTTTTGCATCTAGCATGAGTAGCTAAACTCACTAGCTAGGGTTGTGGCTCAACCCTAGTGTGGGTAATTGATGGGTATTGTCATCTAAGGTTAGATTGATATTAGGTGTTTGCTATTTGGGTTAATTTTAGGTTTTAATTAAGGATTGGTGGTTGCAAACACTGATTCTAGCTTGGTGGGTTTAACTCTTCTTCAGAAAGAGAGTCTATAACCCCAAAATTGACCCAACAAGGAATTGGGATGGACCCATGACAAATGGTAGTCCTAATTAACGGGTTAAACCTCGAGAGAGTAATCACCCCACTTGAACCCTAGTTGCTTGGTCTAATTGGCCTACCTAATTGGTCTCGAGAGAGTCAATTGGGCAAAATCACTCTCTCTACCGAGAGGTGTGAGAGTGGGTACAATTGTGCAACGGTTATAGCATAAGCCCCAAACATGTCAATCTATCCTTAGTAGCATCTACCCGTTAATTAGCCACCTAGGCACTGCCACGACCCTAGTGCCTTTCTCTATATTAATTACAACTTAGCAATATTCCCGTAGCATAATTTAGCTTCAATCATTAGTCTTATAATAGTAGATATAAAAATCAAAACCAAGGATGTTTGAAGTGATATTAGAAGCACAACTGCAATTCTAGACTAAACAGACAATACAACTCCATTACTAGCTCCCTGTGGAAATTCGATCCCGAACCACTATTCGGGTAAAAGCTGTTGCAACCCGCTCTCCCTACCTTAGTGTAGTGTTGAGTCGGCAGCGATCAACTTTTTGGCGCCGTTGCCGGGGAGCTTATGGTGTTGACTATCTGTTTAGCTCGTTTTGTGTTTTGCTTCTCTTTCCTTCTTGTTTACTAATTTTGTTTGTGTCGATCATTCAGGTACTATGGCTCTTAATGCAAACGACCCTCTTGGCCACGTGAATGCGGGGGAGGAGGTAGATGATCTTGAGCCCGAAGAGGTTCAACCACCTCAAGTTCCATGTAGAGGCCGTCAGGCCAACGCAAATGACAACAATCCTATGCCAGACCCTCCTCCGCCACCGCCAAGAGCAGTCCCAAGAGTTCTACCAAATCAAGGGTACGCGAGTGCCATTGTTCCTCCCCGAATCCGGGCGGGGAACTTTCAAATCACAAATGTTATGTTGACCTTGCTCGAGCAAAGAGGGTATTTTACGGGCGCCTCCGATCAAAATGCATACAAGCACTTGAAGGGGTTCGTAGATACATGCTGGGGCAGCAAACAAACAAACGTGTCAGAGGATGCGTTGAGATTGAGGCTTTTCCCGTTTTCTCTTCGGGGTAAAGCATTGGACTGGTTAGAAAGGCTTCCGAATCATTCTATCCACACATGGGATGAATTGGCAGACAAATTTATTGCCAAGTTCTTTTCTCCAAGTCATATGGCGGCTCTTCGGGATGAGATTCTAGCTTTCAAACAAATGCCAACGGAACCTTTGCACGAAATTTGGGAAAGATATAGAATAATGGTGAAGGTGTGCCCTAATAACGACATGACTGAGGCGATGATACAACAAACCTTTTATCGGGGCATCAACACCACGAACCAGTGCATTGTGAACCAATTGGCCGGAGGGAACTTTATGAAACTTTCTTACCAAGAGGCATGTGATGTACTTGATGAAATGGCCGACACGTCTTCAGCATGGCAAAGCCGAGCGAATGTGTCCCAAGGTGACCCCACAGTCATCCATTTGCACAAGGAGTTGAACGATCATGGCCAAGCTATTGCCGAACTTACAACAACCATGAATCAATTGGCGAAGGCGCAATTGCAACAAGTCCAAAACCCGCGCCAAGTCAATGCAATGGAGAGTGTCTCTATGTTGAAAAGGAGGCAAAGAGGGCAACAACAACCTCAAGGTAATGGTGAGCAATTTCACAACAACAATGATGGTGGTGGTTATTCGAATAAGTGCTATGATGATCAAAGTGAGGAATGCCAATATGTCAATAACTACCAAGGAAATAGAGGAAATCAAGGAAATCAACAATGGCGTCCCCAAAGCAATTGGGGCAATCAACAAGGCGACGGTAATTGGAATAACAATAACCAACAACAAGGCGGTAACGATTGGAACAACAACAATCAGAACAACAATTGGGGTAATAGAGGTAACAATCAAGGCAATTGGAACTGGAACAACAATAACTGGAGCAACAACAATAACAATCAAGGAGGGTGGAATAATGGTGGTAGGGGGCAAGGCTTTCAAAGGCTCCCCATATTCCAACATCCAAACAATCCACCCCCCTTTCAATCTCAAGGGTCTAGTTCATCCAGAAGTGATATGGGACGGATAGAAATGATGTTCGAGTAGATGATGAAAAAGAACCAAGACTGGGATGCACAATTGGCTTCACACAACACATCTATCCGGAACCTAGAAGTGCAAATAGGGCAAATTTCTCAAGCTTTGAATACCCGACCTAAGGGTGCGCTACCAAGTGACACGGTAGTGAACCCAAAGGGAGGTAATAATCATGTGATGGCAGTCACAACGAGAAACGGAAGAGGCGGTGATGTGCAAGCCTCAAATGAAAATCGAGTGGTGAATGATGATATTGAGCTCCAAGAAGATGTGGATCCTTTGATTGTTGAAGATGTGGTTGAGACAAATGTGAACAAGGAAGTGAGAATAGATATTGATGAGGCCGAGGTGGAAACTCAAGAGGCCGTGAACCCGTCTAGGGAGCACATAATTGATATTCCGGAGCCGGTGGTGCCAAAAGCCAAGGAACCCTTGCCTAGACCACCTCCACCTTATCCTCAGCGGTTAGCAAAGCAAAAGAATGACAATCAGTTCAAGAAATTCATAGACATGATGAAAAGCCTTACAATCAACGTGCCTTTGGTGGAGGCACTTGAACAAATGCCGGGCTATGCAAAGTTCATGAAGGATTTGGTCACAAAGAAGCGTTCCATGGATTGTGAAACAATAAAGATGACGCACCAAGTTAGTGCGATAGTGCATTCTATGGCCCCGAAACTTGAAGACCCAGGAGCTTTTACTATTCCTTGCACTATTGGGAGTGCGGAGTTTGCTAAGGCCCTTTGTGACTTGGGGGATAGCATCAATTTGATGCCGTATTCAGTCATTATGACTTTGGGAATTGGGCAACCTAGGCCAACCTCGATGAGACTTCAAATGGTGGACCGGTCGATGAAGCGGCCTTTGGGTATAATTGACGACGTTCTTGTCCGGGTGGACAAATTTATATTGCCGGCCGACTTTGTCATATTGGATTGTGAGGTGGATTTTGAAGTGCCGATTATTCTTGGGAGACCTTTCCTAGCTACGGGAAAGGCTTTGGTTGATGTTGAAGCAGGTGAATTGACACTCCGAGTGGGAGATGAGAAGGTGGTATTTCATGTTTGCAAATCAATGAGGCAACCCAATAGCACGGAAGTGTGTTCACTTGTGGACATTGTCACATCTGTGATAGTAGATGACACAAGTTCCATGATAAATGTTGAAGATCCTCTTGAGGCCGTACTTCTTTGCATGGATGTAGAAGATGATGCTAGCAGAGTGGAGTGTGTGAATGCATTGCATGGTATGGGTTCATATTCATATGAGCCTAGGAAGTTATCTTTGGATCTTGAAAACCGCAAAACACCACCAGCTAAGCCATCCATTGAGGAGCCACCGGTGTTGGAGTTGAAGCCACTTCCTCCACACCTCAGGTATGAATTTTTGGGCTCTAATTCAACTTTTCCAGTTATTCTTTCTTCTTGCCTTACTAACTTGCAGGTGGAGGCCACTTTGGAGGTGCTACAAAGGCGAAAAAGGACAATAGGATGGACTCTGGCGGACATTAGGGCAATAAGCCCCGCATTTTGCATGCATAAGATCATCTTGGAGGAGGATGCAAGGCCGTCCCTTGAACATCAAAGAAGACTCAATGAGGCGATGCAAGAAGTAGTAAAGAAAGAGTTTATCAAGTGGCTTGACGCCGGTGTGGTTTATCCAATCTCTGACAGTTTTTGGACTTCTCCAGTCCAATGTGTGCCAAAGAAAGGAGGGATGACGGTGGTACCCAATGACAACAATGAGCTTATTCCCACTCGAACCATTACCGGGTGGAGAGTTTGCATTGACTACCGAAAACTCAACAAGGTGACCCGCAAGGATCATTTTCCCTTGCCATTCCTCGACCAAATGCTCGATCGTCTCGCGGGGAGAGCATTCTATTGTTTTTTGGATGGGTACTCGGGCTACAATCAAATTTTAATTGCCCCGGAGGACCAAGAGAAGACTACTTTTACATGCCCCTATGGAACATTTGCTTTCTCCCGGATGCCATTCGGATTGTGCAATGCTCTGCCGACCTTCCAACGTTGCATGATGGCTATTTTCACTGATATGGTGGAGGACATATTGGAGGTCTTTATGGACGACTTTAGTGTGGTTGGTGACTCTTTTGATGCATGCTTGGTGAATTTGGATAAAGTCTTGGCTCGTTGTGAAGAAACTAACCTAGTTCTCAATTGGGAAAAATGCCATTTTATGGTTGAAGAAGGTATAGTGTTGGGCCACAAGATTTCAAAACATGGGATTGAGGTTGATAAGGCGAAAATTGAGGCAATTTCGAGACTCCCTCCCCCTACTTCTGTCAAAGGGGTGAGGAGTTTTCATGGACACGCCCGGTTCTACCGGCGGTTTATCAAAGACTTCTCAAAGGTTGTGAATCCATTGTGCAAGCTACTAGAGAAAGATGCCAAGTTTGTTTTTGATGAAAAGTGTATGGAGGCCTTTGAACTCTTAAAACACAAGTTGACCACTACCCTAATCATAACTGCACCTAATTGGAGTTTGCCCTTTGAACTAATGTGTGATGCTAGTGATGTTGCAGTGGGGGCGGTGTTGGGTCAACGGGTTAACAAAATGTTCCATCCCGTGTATTATGCAAGTAAGACTATGAATGAAGCTCAACGGAATTACACAGTGATGGAGAAGGAGTTATTGGCCATTGTATTTGCCATGGAGAAATATCGGCCCTACCTTATGGGGGCCAAGGTGATTGTGCACACGGACCATGCCGCCCTTAGATATTTGATGACCAAAAAGGATTCCAAAGCAAGATTGATGAGGTGGGTGTTACTCCTTCAAGAATTTGACTTAGAAATAGTGGACCGGAAGGGAAGAGAGAACCAAGTAGCGGACCATTTGTCCCGGTTAGAGGAAGAAGGGAGGCCATGTAACGGTCTTGAGATAAATGATGCATTCCCCGATGAGCAACTTCTTGCTGTGTCAACGTGTGACTTGCCATGGTTCGCGGACATCGCCAACTTCATTGTGACCGGAATTGTCCCGTGTGAGCTCTCTTCCAACCAAAAGAAGAAACTCAAACGGGATAGTTTGGATTTTTATTGGGATGATTCGTACTTGTTCAAAATTTGCACGGATGGTGTGATTAGAAG